>NC_057809.1:33428473-33725710 GCF_018294505.1 Triticum aestivum
ATTAGAGAGAGGGGGCCGATTGATTGTTGCATAAAAACTGACGCTGACATCAGGGGTGGACCTAGGATTGGGCTAATCCCCAGGCCCTAGGCTAGCTAGAGTGCCCCTACAGCAAGATGCCCAGGGCCCAAGCAGCCTCACTTTTCTCCTCTCCAGTGCCCCTTTGGGCCAACCTGCAGTTAGAGTCCACCACACCCCACCCACGCACGAGCAAGTGAGGAGGGCGAGATGACGTCCAGCCACCGCCGCCTCCGCCCCCGCCCGACGTCGGCGCCGCCGCTGGAGGACGACGACCTGCTCGACGAGGTCCTCCTCCGCCTCTCCCCGGATCCGTCCTCCCTCCCGCGCGCCTCGGCCGTCTGCACCCGCTGGCGCCGCCTCGTCTCCGACCCCGGCTTCGTCAGCCGCTTCCGCCTCCGCCACCGCCGCAGCCCTCCCATCCTCGGCTGCTTCATCAGGGACAAGCAGAGCCCGATCGTCTCCTTCGTGCCCACCATGGAGGCCCCCAATCGCGTCCCCGCCGAGCGCTTCTCCTTGCAGCTCGCCGGCCGCGGCCCCATCACTTTCCTCGACTGCCGCCACGGCCTCCTGCTCATGTTCCTCCCGTGTTGGATCAAGGTCCTGGTGTGGGACCCCGTCACCGGAGACCAGCACCGCCTCGACATTCCCCCGGGGTTCGACACGAAGCAGGGGATCGGCGGGGCGGTGCTTCGCGCCGCCGGGGCCATCAGCCACTTCCAGGTGGTCTTGTTGGGCAGAGACAAACAAGTGATCACCGCCTGCGTTTACTCGTCCGAGGCGGGCGTATGGGGCGGTCTCATCTCGACTCCGCTTCCAAATGAGGTGCCAGTGGACTTCGATTTTAGGGGGGTGCCTGTGCTGATTGGGGATTCCCTTCACTGTTTGATTACGGGTAGCTGTTCTGGAATCCTTGAGTTTGATTTGAATATGGGGATCCTAACCGTGATACCAGGGCCTGTGGATATTTTGGATGCGGGCCGTTGCCAATCCACGGTTATGCGGGCAGAGGATGGCGGGCTTGGTGTTCTATTCAAGTCAGACTGCAATGTCCAATTATGGAGGAGGAAGATTGATTGTGATGGCGAGGCCTCATGGGTTCTGGGGAGAACTTTTGAGCTAGACACGCTGCTTTCCCTGAATTCAGAGGACAAAAGGTACACGGTGATGCTAGGCTTGGCCGAGTACAATAATACGGTGGTGGTGCAGACAGTTGCCGGCCACTTCATGGTCCAGCTCGAGTCATTGCAGTTCAAGAAGATGTCCGAAACCATCAGTTCGCATTTCCATCAACCATTAGAAAGTGTCTATACTGGAGGTAACAGAATGCCTTTACAATGCGCATATCTCTAGTACACTTTTGACTCAAAATTAGAACTTGACAGTTGGAAGTTGAAGATGACTGCATGAAAAACTAGCTTGAACCAACTAGAATGTCAAATAGATTAGCTTAATACGTGCATTTGGAAGCTTAAAGCGAATTATGCTTCTACCATTGAACATTTTTATCTGTGCTAATCGTGCTAAAAACCTGTAAATCTGTAACAATGACTTGATTAGAAAATTGTAAATGAATTGCTTATTTTATCATTTCTAGGAGACTCCTGCTGTAACAATGACTAGGTTTAAAATTTATAAAACAATTGTTTGTTTTATCACTTAATTATAGGAGCTGCGGGTGGCCACCCTTTTAAATAAACTGAGCTTATTTCATCTTTTCAGGCTTAATTTATTTTAAGACAGACTAAATCTGAATAGGCACAATTACTTATGTTGCTAGGATTTGTCAATGCTGTATCAAAGCTCACTTGTTTTTTCTTCTAAAAGCACATTTGAGTTCATCTAAATATTCCCTTTGATGCCTTCCCGTATTTAGTTGGCTTTCCATTGGAATATCATTGGTTGTTTGACTTCTTATGCTTGTAGAAACAAGCATTGGTGGTGGAGGACATAATGGAGCTGAACTTTTGCACAACCCTTAAGATGACTGTCTGGTTCATTATGTTATTATGATGTATTGGTTGAGTAGGTAAGCTTGTCTTCTGCATGTAAGTTGAGGTATATCTGAAATGTTCTTTTTGAATAAACATAAGCTTGCCTTCTGTATGTAAGCGAGGACTCAAGATACTCCCCATGAACCTTAGCTCAGCTCGCGCCAACCTGGCCGCCTCCCACTGCTCTTTATTGGCATGTTGGATCTTTCCTCCAGGCCTCGCTTCCTCATCCATTCCTCAGCCGCTTTCAGTTCCCTTCATCACTCCTTCACCCAGCTACCTTCTCTTCTATTTGCTCATGTTTTCTCCCCCTCTCTACTGTTTGGATCATGCCAAAAATGTGAGATTGTATAACTTTAATCGCTTCTCCATGAATGAATGGCAAATTGGTTTTACTAATGACATTGAGCGCTCCACAGGTGTCTAGAATTGTATCCTGGTTGCTGAGATGCAGGACTTGGATTCTGTGCTGTAGACTGTAGTATGTAGATTCTTCCATTTAGTATGCTTCACGTGGAGTCAAATTGGCCATCAACGTTGCAAACATCTGCTCTCAGGTTTGCCTGTCGATGCGTAGTGCTTGTGAGGCTTTTTTGTTTTGAAGCTGAGGATGTTTGGTTCTGGTAGTTCTAGTTTCTGTCATGTTTGTTGCTGGTCTGGCGCATCTGCCTACTCCTGTGTGCTGTTAAAAAAAATGAGACCAACCCAAGGGCTAACCCTCGTTGGCTTTTTTTTATAGGAGAAAACTCCGTGAGCACCGCGTGTCCGTGTCGGGACTCGAACGAACTCGGGTGGGCTGGCAGCAACCTCAGCTGCCCAGCCAACGGGTCGACGCCCCGTCCTCACTCCTGTGTGCTGTTTAAAGTATACTTTGTTACCTGGTTTTGTTTTCAGCAGCGGAAATGGGGCCTGGTCGAGAGTCTTTTTCCTCTAAAAAATCTGGTCTCAGGTGTCTAGAATTGCATTGGTATTACCTATTTGCGTTCTCTGTTTTTATTACTCTAGAAGCTGCAAGTATATCACAGCACTGCATATTACATATTTGCGTTTGCTGTTTCTGTTACTGTTTTCTCCCAAATATTGCTGGTTTGGAGTTTTCAGCGCAATTTCCAGTGATGAAACTAATGTTTACTACAGTATTTGAATCACACACAAATTATGAGACTGTATAACTTTAATGGGTTTCCCATGATTTCTCCACAGGTGTCTAGAACTGCGTTCTGGTTGCTGAGATGCAGGAATGGGATTGTATGCTGCAGGTTCTTCTATTTCGTGCGCTTCACATGTCGATCGACTCTCTGTAGCGCACACTCATCGAGTGTGGAGAGTAACTGCAGGAATTAATCATTTAATTTGATAACTACCCGCTGTTATTACCTAATCGAAACTTCTTCCCGCACAATACTTGTGCCCGACATGTGCACGATGTGCAAATCCAGCGGCTAGTGCCCTTCTCAGTCATATGCATGCTCGGCTGGATTCAATCATCGTCTATGAGTCGTGCAAAACTTGCTGTGTGTATAGCACGACTCTTATCTAATTTCTGGACACAAATAGCCATTCAACTTTCATGATGAATACTTCGTCTTGCTTCAATTATTGGTCCACTAACAGTATTATCAAAGCTTGCCTGCCTGATGGCCTTGGCTTGCATTTGGTGCGTGTGTGTGTCTGTCAGTTTTCATTGTCTCACTCCATTTGCTTATGTTCCATGATTTATCAAGTGCATCGTATGTGTGATAGAGTCTGCGTGTGTTGGAATAATTTCTATTACAGTATTTGATTCTGGCTAGTTGATGTTGTATTGCACCTGCTTGCCTGGCCCAATAATCTGGCCCTGCTAGTATAACTTAAGTCTGTCGCCCTATTTTTAGCTAGGTTTAGGGTTTATATATTCCTGATCCCAGTCGCCATGGCCACCGGAGGCACACCGGAGCTGGAGGAGGAGATCGCCGTCTTCCCCGACTGGGTGATGCTGGATTGCATGAGCCGCACCCACTGGTACGGTGACCTAGCCTCTGGCCGTGAGGCCGTCAGCAGGAACAAGACAGCTGTTGGACTCAACATGGACAGCGGCCACTCCATGACTCCCATGTACGTGTCCTTCACCCTCGCGGCTCCTCCAAGTAACGAGTTGCAGGCGCTTGTTCCATGCGTGTCGAGCTCTGTGTCTTCATCTCCAAGTCATGAAAGTGGACGTTCTTCCTCAAGAATGCCCCACAGAGCAATGGCGTGTGCTTCCCCAACCTCTGGTCAACCGAGCTCCGTGCTCGCATTCGAGGGACGTTTTCTGTGCTGGGTCGACTACTTCAGCGGTGTCCTGCTATTCGATTTCTCCGGCACCTGCTCGCCGGTGCTACATTTCGTGCCATTCCTTTGAGGAATAGAGTACCCTGCCGAGGTACGGGTTAAATGGTGCCTAGTGTGTCCATCAGCAAGGGCGAGATGCGCTTCGTCCACATTGACAATGACTTCCACATTGGCTGCAGGCGAGGGCAGCAGCAGCAACAGCAACAGCGCCAAAAAATCACCACTTGGACTTTGAACATGACATGCTGGTAGCGACTCCAGGTTCGAGTGGGAGCCGCATCGTGTGATCGACCTGGATCGCCTTTTGGCGGATCCTAGTGTACCTCATCGGCGTCTTCCCGAGTTCCCGATCATCAGCGCCGATGGCCCGGATGTTCTGTGTTACCTGTTGCGGAAGGAGGAGTTTCATGGTGAGGCCTCCATGATCGTGGTTGACATGAACCATGCTCACCTGCGGTCGTCTACTCCATATATCAATCGACAGTCTGCGGATGTGAAAGCTCACAAATATTTTTTGCCTTGTGCTTATCCGTCTGCCGAGTGTAAATTTTCAGTCACTCGCCTTTTGTTCGAGGAAAAATGGCAGATGCTCTGCCTTTGCATTATAAATAAAGAACTTACAAGAGTGCTGCTGTTAGGCAGTTGTTAAGATACTTCACTTTTTTCCCCGCAAAAAAAGAAGAACTTCACTTTTCCTTCAGATTTGATGTGCCAAATTTTATTCAGGGTTGGCCGGTTGATGGAGCCCAAGAACTACAGATTGTAGGCCGAGGAGGCAGAGTAGGTATTGGAAGTGGATGCTTTCCAACATATTGTATCAAGCTCCTCAGAGAGGTTGACAAGTTGAATTTGTTGCCAAAGGGACCAGAAACAGTGCATATCTTCAGTTGTTGTCAATCGACGAAGCCTCTCATTCAGTTGCCATTGGATAGTGCAGTTTCTGCCGAGGCGTTCTTCCTCCATGCCAGTTTGTACAGGTTGGGGGCCAAGTTCTTTGGGGCTGCTCCGTTTAGCTAGCAGGAGGACCAACATTTTGTTGATCCTCCGTTACCAAGAGTGATTTCAGTTGCAGCGTTGAACAAGGCCGTGTCCACGGGAGAGCAAGGCAATTTGGTCCCAGTTCAAGGCCGCGAGGGGGAGATCCGGGAGTTCGAGAGCCATCACAGCCTAAGGGAGCGGCTGAACAATTCAAGGTTCTTGATACCTAAGTCCCCAAGTCTTTTTGGTGAACACACTTGCTTCCAATTCACTGCACAATGGATACCCGTGGCTTCTTCCTCACCACGCCAAAGAAAACCTCTCTAGAGCTTGTCAATTGGTTTGATCAACCATTGTGAGGTAGTAGGTGGTGATGGAGGGTCTTTCTGTGTTTATACTCGGCTTGCACTAGTAGAAGCCGAGTAATTCGAAGACTCGGCTTCTACCCGTGCAAGCCGAGCATAAACACAGAAAGACAACACGAAGAAAGGCGCTCGGCTGTTCGGCGGGCGCATACATAGCCTGGTGATCCAAGTGGGATACAATCTTGAGACCAATTTAGTGGTACCACAATTCTTGAGTACGATATAATGGCCATGTGTAAAGTTTGGGGTGATTCTTGGTCAAGAAGATGAAAAGGAAAGGGGCTTTGCTGTAACAGCCCTCTCTGGCGAGCCCCGCGTTGCCTAGCCCGGCTTTTTCGGAAGGGGTCACTCCTTGTGAGTTTTACTCCTTGCTTGTGCTTGAGAAGGTCGTAGGGTCATTTCAAACCCAAAGAGAGGCTCCTAGCAAGAGGTGGACCAGCGGCACTAGAAGAGGGTATGTTCGCACCGGAAGCCCTAGATCTTCCAGCAGGATTGATGTCCGAATTGACTAATTTCAGTCCCGCCTATTTATTCCACAGGAGTGCATTACTATGTTTGTGCTTAGCAAATGTGATACCAAGCCATCCGCAAATTTTCTCCACCGTCTCCAGCAACAGGCAACCCCCGATAGCCGCCCCAAGAATTGCATGACATGGACGATAACGATAAACAAAACCTCAAGTAAATGTACACAATGACAAGATGGGTCGCCTAGGAGATAACTCCTTGTCGGTGACAAAGTGACCAACATATGATATATAGCAGCAGTTCAGTGCAAAAAAGAAAAAAACACGAGGTATCACATTTTTCATACGTAGTGTTTGCAGCGACGTCCTATACCTGGGTGGAAAAGTTATCGACCAACGGGGTTCAGTACCTAATGTTGGATGTAGAGTGCAGACGCGACAGGAGTTAGTCAGACAGAGAGACGGTAGAATCTACAATTGCCAGCTGGTATGTACGCGCAGACCAGCTCGTGTGGGGTGGCAGGTCCGGCGGGGTTCCTTCACAGCTGGGGAGGGGGAGGGGGGTACGCTGGCGGCGCCGAGGCGTGCTGGGGTGGTCGCGGCATGATGCCCCGGGTGCGCATGTATTCCAGGAACTGCCCAGGCAGCTCCTCCAGCAGGCTCTGGACAACGGTGACCTGCCCACCTGCTGATAAAACCGTCATCGATCGATCAGTCGCGCTTGTTCGGCAGTGATACTATAAGCAAAGAGCTGAAATAAGTTGATGGTGACAGAATGCGAAACTAAGGCTGACCTTGGACTTCCCTCATGGGGACAAACTGGACGATGTCACGCGTCGCCACCCTGCCTGTCGAGCTTTGAAGGCGCTTACCCAAGTCCGCATCCAGAGTCTGACAATGCCAAGGAGAATTGCCAGATAAAATATTTACTACTACAAGGAAAATGTTGAGGGGATGAAATATTTATCACATATTCAGTAAATGATTTACCCTCATTTGAGTGAAGTCAGCACCCCCGACTCCCACGATGAGAATCGACAACGGCAAATCTGATGCCCTTACAATAGAATCCTTTGTTTCTTGCTCGTCGGTGATAACTCCATCCTGCATATATACAGTGCTCGGGTGAGTTTTGTGAACAGAGGTCACATGAGGATATTAATGAGTACATACCGTGATAATGAGCAGGACAAAATATCTGTTGTTCCCGTATTGCGCAGAATGGCTGGCAATTTCTGCAGCTTTGTTGATCACGGGCCCAAACAAGGTTGGCCCTGACAGAGAAACACTGTACAGAGTAGAAGAGTATGCTGACATGATGCCTTCAAATCCAACAACCTGTGATAGGAACAGAAAATCCGTAAACTTCAACGGCGGTCTAACTGAGAAATCTAGGTGCCCTCAGCTGGTAAATACAAAAGATTCGAAAAACTGATCTAAGCAATATAAATACCATCAGCTATTCTACAGGTTGCTCTTATTTTCTGGCAACATTCAGCAATATTTCAGGAACAATTACCACACATCATTTGTCGCACCATATTTGCCATACCAATAGGTGACATTTGTGACTATTAAACGAGACGTTAAGAGTACATATATACAAGTAATTAAGGAGGATGAGACAGGGCAAGTATGATAAGACCATATCAGTATTTTGTAATTAATGAGATTTATGAGTCCAACAGGAACCTAATTTCTTAGTAATCGATATCTGCACACTAACATTTGTAAGGAAGGGAAAAACAGGATATGCGGCTGAACACAATTGGGCTTGCAGCATTACATTCTCATGTGTGAAGCATTACTTGTTCAAATACTACTGCAAAAGCAAAACATGGAAACAGAAAAGACTAGTAGCTCCAAAAATCATTGGTTCACAAATATCCAAAAGTTGGTAATAGGGGAATGTTTCTTTTCAGTATCGTCCATTGTCAAAAACTAACTAAAATTAAATTGGCAGTAGCTCTCCAGGCATGAAACTCACCTCACAGTCATTGGTACTTGCATTCAAGTTGAAACAGTGGGATACAGATCCTTGTGGTGTCCTTGCACCAAAACCCCATGCAGGAAATCGTCTATCTTTGTCATAAAACTGCAGAACTTCGCTTACCCCTAGAATTGCCTGGTACATCAAATGGTTCAATAAGAAGGCTTTCAGTTTAAATAATATCTCAGCAATGTCAGAAAATTCCAAACCTGCTGGTATGAGTTTAGTCTGCCAGAGGGGTCAATGTAGTGCAAAGATTGTGGTGTACGAGGGTCGCCATTTGATGCTGGAAACACGTGGAATAACCACACATAAGCCACAGATGATTGACAGAGCTATAGATAAATCATTTAAGCTCCCAACGAGAACTAACCAGTAAAATCTACAGCTACCATAAAATTGAGCTCAAACCCGCTGGAAATATAGTCCAAGAAAGTATGTTGAACTTTTTCCTGGAACGTATCCAAGAACAACTGTCCTTTCAACTGAACACAGATTGGTTACATCGAGAGGTTAGATGGAGTAATTTTTTGTTAAGTAGATTGTGTCATATAGTTGAAATCAAACCTTCTTTTGTCCCTTACGGCTGTAAAAATTTGCTCCAGCCTTTGACTTATATAGATTTTCAAGCTGAGCGATAGTTGTCTGGAGAGCCCTATTTGTCAGAAAAGCAAAAGTAATTAAACTCGGTATCAATGGCAAAAGATGCCAGAATACTTCCTCACCCAACCTACCCCATAAGTTCATGGTCGCCACTGGCATCAAAATCAAAACACTCAACTAGCAGTGGGTCATCCTGAAATAAAGTACATATTAGAAGAAAATATATATTAGATTGACCTTGAATTACACTCTTGCTAAACAAGGCCGACACAAATATTCATATACTAGAAAAATGTACTTGCCCTGCTACTGTATTGTTGTGATGTCAGTGTTATAGGCCTCCAAACAGGGTTTAAGTTGTTATTGATCACTTCTGTTTTACATATAGGAATGGCAACAGCACTTTCTGACAGTCTTGATACTCTCAAGAAGGGATCCTGCACAATAAAAACCATTTATTTAGAACTGCAAGTAATTTGCCACCTTACGACTACCAAGGAAGTTATGCATACACTTTTGGAGAAGGTGTCCTTGTTATCAAGGTTCAGGCAGTGGAATGTCATCTCAACTGCCATCCTTGATGAAGCAGTTTCTTCAGCGTGTACTATCATTGTGCCCTGAAGGGCATGTCCAGAACCATTTCGAAGGTTCAAAGTTAGGCTATGGTTGAACTTTGTGACTATCTGTGAAAAGAGCAAAGGGGTGCAAATAGATATCAGGAGTGTGTTTGTGTTTCTCTCTTCTTAATTTACATTTATTTAGATAAATTATACACCACAGCTGGATTATGCACTGTATCATATAACTGATTTTGCACGACCTCGGATAAATTGCAGAATGCTTCCCCTAGAAAATCTTGCTGAGCCAAGTTCAACATCTGCATAATATAAATGATTCAGGCTTCAATAGTTGCATAAAGTAATAGACTAGAAATTTTAAGCAGGCTATAATGTTGCTGTCTTCTGTGAGTCATTGAAGATAACAGATAGCCTACAGAAAACTTACAATTATTTTTCTCCACAATGAAACAATTAAGACAACTCTATTTGGGTGAAACAAAAACATGAATTAAGGGCACATAATATACCTTCACTGGTGTGTTATGGTACTTTGTGTCAATGTCATATATCCTGAATCTATCATGAGCCCCAAAAAAGTAGCAGTTAGTATGTGCTTTCTACAAGTAATCAGTATGTATATAGTTTTATAAACTTACACGAGGGGTTGCACAATCTCAAATTGGTAATTTATCATAGTTTTTGTGATCCACAATGGTTTCAGTGAATTCAATATCACTTCAGTGCGGCCAATCTCTTCTAGCCTTCCATCCATTTTTGTGTAAACCACCAACATAGGATCACTCTGCACCAAGCAGATGACAGTTATAGCTGAGGAGGATACATACACATACACAAGAAAAGCAACCAAGCAAACACCATAATTTTCTGTTGCACACTTTGCTGTAAAAGGATTTGTACACTACAATTAAAACTTTGACAGTAGAATGCATATACTTAAACACAATGATTGAATATGAATTGATTGGCAATGCAATGATCTTTGGTGTACAAACAAATCAAAATTAAACTGAAAAATAGAGCAACCTATCATGGAAATCAGGCATGCCGCTTTTGGGGATAGCGATTTCAAGTTTCAACTATTAAAAATGTAAGCCATCTTGTTCTTAGCTAAAACTGAATATTAGCATGCATTGTTTTTCTTTACATAGAAATTGTAGGGCTAAATAAAAAATAGTTTATCTTTTTTCGGCGCTAGAAAGGGTGAAAATGGAACAATAAGAGGGTAAACAAATGACATGTGGATACAGAAACACGAATCTGCACTGATTCATACATAATCGTATAGTTTTGTTTGTTTTAAACTTGTTATTTTAGCAAAAGGCCAAAGGATATCGAACATTTAGCAGCATCTACTTCAGTTCCAACAGATTTTAATTTCACTTTTCAAGTTATGGTACAGTAAGATGCACTACCAGAAAGGGAATAGAGATATAGATATTGAAATGCTTCGAATAACTGGATGGTAGTTTTTACCTTAGAAAGAGCATCCATATCTCTCAACTTGGAAGCTGAAAAAGATAGCTGTAATGCAGGAAGATGGTGACATGTCAATCAAGGCAGATCATATTGACGTCCACTATCAGCTAGTTGAGAACTTATTAGCATGCAACACCACCATACACTGAACTGGTTCAAAATTATCTTATTAGCATGCAACACCACCATACACTGAACTAGTTTTAAAATTCTTATTTTTTTTGAAAATTTAAACATATTTTGAAACTTTGAATTTTTTTGATTTTTTTAAAATTAAATCAAATTTAAAATTCTGAACATTTTTTGAAATTCCGAGGATTTTTTAAAATTTAAATGAATTTTGGAATTCTAATATTTTTGAAAATTCAAACAAAATTTGAAATTCTAAATTTGAAAATTTAAACAAAAATTGAAATTCAGAATATTTTCGAAAATTTAAACAAATTTGGAAAATTCTGAACTATATTTGGAAAATTTTAACAAAGTTTGAAATTATGAACAATTTTTAAAAATTTAAACATATCTGAACGTGGTCTGGTGGGTGGGGACGAGGGTCGATGCCAGCATGGCTGCCTCCATGCACCCTCTCTGGGGTGCATGAGATGGACATAGCTGAGGGCCCTTTTTGCATCAGTTGAGCATAGCTCATGCGAGCCCATGCACCCTACCAAACAAACAAAAGTGGGTCGGATTGAGAACTTTTACCCTCATGCACCCTACCAAACACACCCTTAGTGCTCCATCGTCTGCACAACATTGTTCCATTTGTAAAGCAGGCGATTGATGTCCGCCACCACCCACTCCGGCCTAAAATATATTTGACCATTCCTGACCCACTTCCAGAAAATGATCCAGGCGTCAAAATTTCAATCAAAACTAAAACAATGTTTTCCAGAGACCGGTCCATCAAATTTCTATGCGACCACCAATGGAGGAACCGCATGCAGAAACTGAAAATATTACGCAATTAGGATCTTATTCCTGCACAAGCAGATCACCGAGAAATCGCATGCCATTCTGTAAAATAAAAACTTAACAAATTCATCCGCATGCATGCAGTTGATGCCCAAAAACAAAACTTAGGAAACATACAGAATTGAGGTGCGCTAGCGCCGCACATCCGAGTTGGCTCCGACAGAGACTAATTTCCCAGCTACTTAGATGAGAACTCATAAAAGTAGGATTTCGCTACAACTCGAACGTTTTTTTATAGCAGATTATGTTGTCGCCAGGATGGGAATTTGCTTAAAAATCTGACGTCGGATTTTTAACATTCCCCTAAATGATACCGAACAATCTCGTGGACGCAGACCAGCAGACGAAATGCACAAAAACCTAAATATAATACCCACATATTCCCAAAATAACCCAAAACCCAATTCCAGAGACGAGCGCCAGCATTTCAGAAAACCCGCTTCATAGAGTAAAATCCCCCTAAATTGCGCGCATTAAAAAATCGGCGCAAAGCGAGGCACACTTGCATATTAAAAAGTGGGATCTAAACCGGAATCAAAGCGATATACAATTGCAATTTGTAATGCCGAGAGGTTGTCGATAACATCCGCCTGGCCGTTGTGACAGCGGAGCACATTTACCAATAAACAAATGAACGACACCCGAACTCCACCTCGCTTGACAGCGAAGGCCCACCAAATCCCCGTCGCCAGCGGTTCCCTCCCGACGACCCCCAAATTCCCTCCTCGCCCCCCAAAAAAACCCGCCTCAATCGCGACCACGACGGATCCGTGAAGCACAACCATTCTGGGAAATTCTCCATGACTGGCGAGCGAGCGAGCGAGGGCTCGTGGACTGGACTGGGCACTAGCTAGGGTTTCGCGTGGAGGTGGGGAACGAGCAAGCGAGCATCACCTCGAGAGGGGTGTAGAGGCCGCGCAGCCCGTGGCCCTGGAGGAAGTGGTCGAGCGCCTCGTTGGGCCCGCCCTGGCCCTGCCCCGCCGCCGCCCCGCTCGCGCCCCCGCCGATGGCCTCCGTGCCGCCGCGCACGTCGCCGGAGAAGCAGCCCCCCATCCCCGATCCCGACTCCGGAGCGAGCCTGCGGCCCTCAGGTTTGAATACGAGTTTACTTGCTGAGAGAGAGAGAGAGAGAGAGTTGAGAGGCAGAAATCCCCTGCTTGCGGGGGCTTCCGCCAGGCAGCAGCTCATATTTGTAGGCCGCGTTACTTTTTTTTCCTTTTTTTTCGAGAAGAAGCCGCGTTGTTTATATGCCTGCAAAAAGGAAGGAGCCACGGAGTGCGGAGCGCGCGATGTGGCAGAGGCCCACGCGTCAGATGGGCTTGGCGTGAGTTTCCTGGGCTTTTCTCAGAAGGAAACGGCCCCTGTTATTCGGTTACCGATACCAGTATTTTTCACGCGGATGCATGCATAGTGCTCGTACACGGTTTCCTCGTTCTTCGGGGAAAAGACTGAGAACCAAATCTGAGGTCGCCGCGGTATTTCCTCACACGCGGTTCTCTAGCCGTGTGCTATGATTATCATTATTTTCACGAATAATGAGAGAGAGAGAGAGAGAGAGAGAGAGAGAGAGAGAGCGCTTATGCATCGATCAACGGGAAATTCACATGGGCACACATGTGTGTGTGTGGGAGCAAGCACCTCCTCGGTGTGTTTCTGGGAGCATTTGTTCACGTGATTCTTCATGCACTTGTTTGTACCCGAAAAACGCCTAAAAATCACTTGTAGATTTTTTTACCGAAAAGTACTGAAGGACTTACTATGCAAGGTTGGCATCACTGAAGACCACCGAACAAACCACCTGTTGCGTGTCATCGTTGCCACCAAGGGTTTACCGTCATAGCTTCGACTTCACCGCAACAAAACAATCTGCGCTAATAGCTAAAGTTGGGATTTCCACACACACTGCTGCTATTGATAGAGAACAGGTTACAGAGTACATATAGTGAGGAGCTGAATTGCTAGCGCAGACGTAGGCATGTAGGCCACAGCTAGAGGAGCGCCACAGCTAGAGGAGCGGATCGTGATCCGTCTGAGCAGCGGGTGATTACAACAGAACCGGCACGCAGGCCGTATACAACACATGTATGAGTATAAATATACAACACTTGTTAACAGGCCCCCGCAGTCGGAACTCCGCCAGGTAGGATGTTCAGACTGGAGCGAAACTCTGTGAAGATCGGCGTAGGAAGCCCCTTGGTAAACACGTCAGCAAATTGAGAGCCGCTCGGGACGTGCAGAACGCGAGCCTCGCCGAGGGCCACCCGGTCACGAACAAAGTGCAAGTCGATCTCGATGTGTTTGGTTCGCTGATGTTGAACCGGGTTCGAAGACAGATATGTGGCGCTGATGTTGTCACAGTATACAAGTGTGGCACGGGATGGAGGGCGATGCAACTCAGTGAGCAATTGGCGAAGCCAGCAAGATTCAACGACACAATTTGCGACGGCCCGGTACTCCGCTTCGGCGCTGGACCGAGAGACCGTGTTTTGGCGCTTAGAAGACCAAGAGATGAGGTTTGGACCAAGGAAAACGCAAAACCCTGAGGTGGATTTCCGAGTGTCAGGGCAACCGGCCCAATCCGCATAAGAATAAGCCACCAAGTCATGGCCAGGAGAGTGATAGAGTTGGAGCCCGTAATGAGAGGTGGCCTGGAGATACCGCAAGATCCGCTTGACGAACTGAAGATGAGAGGTGTGTGGATCATGCATGAAGAGACAAGCCTGTTGCACCGCGTAGGAGATGTCAGGACGTGTCAAAGTAAGATACTGGAGGGCGCCTGCGATGCTGCGATAGAGGGTGGGGTCGGGAACGGGTGCGCCAGCGGTGGCAGAAAGTTTGGACTTTGTGTCGACGGGCGTGGCGATGGGGTTGCAATTGCTCATCTTGGCGCGGTCTAAGATCTCGAGGATGTATTGTTGTTGGGAGAGGAAGAGGCCATGCTTGGAGCGGGTTACGTTGACACCAAGGAAGTGGTGAATGTCACCAAGATCTGTCATGGAAAATTCGGACTTGAGGGATGAGATGATGGAGTGTAAGGTGGAGGTGGTGTTGGCGGTGAGGATGATGTCATCCACGTACAGAAGGAGATAGGCAATGGTTGAACCATGACGAAAAATAAAGAGGGAAGTGTTGCACCTAGAAGCAACGAAACCCAATGAGAGAAGGAAAGCCCGTAACCGAAGGAACCAAGTGCGAGGCGCCTGCTTCAACCCGTACAATGACTTTTTCATAAGGCAGACATGGGTGGGGCGAGAGGAATCAAGGAAGCCGGCGGGCTGATTGCAATAGACGATTTCACCAAGTGTGCCATGGAGAAAGGCATTTTTGACATCCATTTGATGGATGGGCCAAGAGTGAGCAGTGGCGAGGCTAAGAACCACACACACCATAGCCGGTTTGACAACCAGACTAAAGGTCTCGGTGTAGTCGATGCCCTCTTGTTGAGTGAACCCACAGAGAACCCAACGAGCCTTGTAGCGAGCTAACGAGCCATCCGGGTGAAGCTTGTGCCGAAAGATCCACTTCCCGGTGACCACATTGACACCTACAGGTCTAGGAACCAAACACTACGTATCATTCTTTAACAAGGCATTAAACTCATCAAGCATAGCTGTGTGCCAATGGGGATCCTTTAAGGTAGATTTGTAAGAAGAGGGAAGTGGTGAAATATATATCAGTAGAGGAGGTGACGGAAAATAAACGTCTCGGTTGAGCAAAACCAGATTTTGCCCGGGTTGTCATTTTATGTGGGTTTAGAGGAGGTAGGATGGGGACTGCATTGGGGGGAGACGTGGAGGGGAGGGAGTGGCGGCGCGGAACAAGAGGAGGATTTGGTGGGGCCGGAAGCAGAGGCGTCAGGGGAGGAAGGCGCGGAATCAGAGGAGGATTCGGTCGGGGAAGTAGACGACGCGGTAGGTGGCGTGGGAGGAGGGGATGCGTGGGATCCGTTGGGTGGGGAGGTGGATCCGTTGGAGGTAGAGGGGGAGCAGGCGGGCACATGGCGGGACGTGGATGGCTGCATGGGGTCGCAGGGTCCGCCTGCGAGAGATCCGCTAGGGGATGGTGCGGACAAGGTAGGTGGAGCGCAGATCCCGGAACAGATCGCGCGAGGGCATATCAAGGCGGGCGGATCCGTTGCGGATGGTGTGGCTGGGGGCGGCTGTGTGGGCGGGAGGTAGGGAAATTCCGTTTCATCAAAGAGGACGTGACGGGACACGATGACTTTGCGAGTGTGAAGATCGAAACACCCATATCCCTTCTGTTCGAGAGGGTACCCAACAAAAACACAACGGGTGGACCGTGGAGCAAGTTTGTGAGGGCTAGTGGCGTAGAGGTTGGGGAAACATAAGCAGCCGAAAAATGCGAAGATGATTGTAGCGGGGTTGGACGCCGGTGAGAAGGAAGTATGGGGTGTGTGGTGCAATTTTTGTGGATGGGCGACGATTGAGAAGAAGGGTGGCAGTGTGTAGGGCCTCGACCCAAAACTGGGGAGGAAGGCGGGCTTGAAGGAGAAGTGTGCGGACAACGTCGTTGGTGGTGCGTATCATGTGTTCTGCCTTGCCATTTTATGGTGATGTGTGAGGGCAAGAGAGGCGGTAGGTGATGCCGTTGTTGGAGAAGAAGGTGCGGAGGGAGGTGTTGATGAATTTGCCGCCATTGTCACATTGCATGCATTTAATGAGTGTGTGGAATTGGGTAAGGATGTAGAGAAAGAAGGGTTGAAGGGTGAGGGAGGTGTCGGACTTGTGGCGTAACGGAAAAGACCAAGAGTAGTGAGTATAATCATCTAAGATAGTAAGATAATACGCATAACCAGAAAAACTTGTAATAGGAGACGCCCAAAGATCACAATGAATCAGACCAAACGGAGCAGAAGTGACATTATTGGATGAAGGAAAAGATAAACGTGGTTGTCTTCCAAGTTGACAGGCAGTACAAGAGGAGCTACGAGCATTATTACAATCGGGAAGTAAAGTCTTGGAAAGGGAAACTAATGAGGCCTTGCCCGGATGGCCAAGCCGCCTGTGCCATAGATCACCACTCGTAGTATGGAATGCAGCGCCGCCGGTGGAAGGGTTGCCATGAAGCGGGTAGAGTGGACTGGGACTACTGGACGTCATGATGAGTCTCCTGGTGAGAAAATCCTTCACAGAAAAACCATGGGGATTAAATTCAACGGAAACATTATTGTCAGTGGATAATTTGCGAACAGAGATTAGATTTTGGACGACACCAGGACAGATGACAACATCACGAAGGGAAAGATGGGAGGGAGAGAGGGTGGTAGAGCCCGTAGCAACAATAGGAAGATGAGCCCCATTACCAACAGTAATACTTGAACGAGAATGCTTTGGAAGAGAACGAGACGTAAAGAGGTTACCAGAGTTGCCGGTGACATGAGTGGAGGCGCCGGAGTCGAGGAACCATTCTGCACCAGTGTTGGGGAGGTCGTGCTGGCTGGAGGCGGTGTTGAAGAGGGCGGCGTGATCCCATGAGGAAGGGCCCGACAGGTACGGTGAGGGAACGGCGTGAGGCGCTGGTCCAGAGAACATCATAGGGTAGACCTGTGAGTGCACGCCGGGGCGAGGGCCAAGGACCCCCGCAGCATTGGGAGGTGCCCAGCCAGGGCGGGGAGGAGGCAGTGCCATGCTGTAGGGTGCGAAGTAGCCCGTCCACGGAGTCGCCGGCGCCTGCTGAGGGCCGCGGCCGCCGGAGTCAGGACGCCCCCGGCCTCGGCCGGAGCCACCGCGACCACGGCCACGGCCACGATCAGTGCCAGAGCCACGGGCGCCACCGGTGCCACGCCCGGCGGGGGCGCCAGGAGGAGCGCGGTCGCCGCGATCACCGGAGCCACCAGAGCCACCGGAGCCGCCGGAGCCACCAGGGCTGCCGTTGGTGATGGAGAGGGCGGAGGCGCCCTCGGTGGCAGCGCGGAGGGAGAGATTGTACTCAGCGAGCTCGAGGCGCGAGCGCACCATGCCGAAGGGAGGGAGTGGGTTCGTGTCCCCCAGCACGATGCGGATCGTCTCGAAGCGCGGCGCAAGGCCGTGAAGCAGCTGCATGGTGAGGTCGTAGTCGGTGACGGCGGCACCAACGTCCGCCAAGTTGTCCGCCAAAGATTTAAGGCGACGGGCGTCCTCGACGATGGGTAGATCGCCCTGCTGCAGATTCCTGTACCGACGAGTGAGATGGAGGACCTGGGCCCCCTGGTTGGCGAGGAAGTAGTCGGAGATGCGGTGCCACGCCGTGTAGGCGGTGACGGCACCACCGGTGATGAGGTCCAGGAGAGAATCCGCAAGAGTGAAGAGGATCCAAAGCGTCAGACGGTGGTCGATGGCGAGCCAAGCGGCGTTGGCATTAGCAGGTGGGGGGCGATCGACGTGATCCTCGACGCGGTACTGGCTGAGAACGATGCGGAAGAAGGTGCGCCACTTAGAGAAGTTATTCTTCGCCGGATCCAGTTTGAATTTGATGTAGTTGGAGATGTGGTCGTTGTGGATGGTGAGCGGAAGCTGGGAGGAGGAAGGAGGGGCGTTGAGGGAAAGGGTGGCGGCGACAGTGGTGGAGAGGAGAGGAGAGGTCCCGGAGTGAACCGACGAGGAGGAGGAGGAGGAGTGGGGCGCCGGGGAGGGAGGTTCGCCGAAGAGGTCCTCAAAGGCCATGGCGACTGATACCAAGCTAAAGTTGGGATTTCCACACACACTGATGCTATTGATAGAGAACAGGTTACAGAGTACATATAGTGAGGAGCTGAACTGCTAGCACAGATGTAGGCACACAGGCCACAGCTAGAGGAGCGGGTCGTGATCCGTCTGAACAACGGGTGGTTACAACAGAACCGGCACGCAGGCCGTATACAATACATATATGAGTACAAATATACAACACTTGTTAACACGAATCCCATGGACACGCCAGACAAGAGCCGACTACCTAAATGATTGTCACGCCTCTGTTGTCACTTCTCTCATCATCGTTATCATAGAAGTCTCGATCCCGACACCATCACCATCCACCGGTCTCGCTTGCCGATGCCCATCTCCAAATACGAAACCCAAATCTAGAAGCTTAGGCTGGTCGTAATGGTAGTATCATAATTAGTATCATGCATGCCAACTAGGCAATTTTGATGAGGTGTCATAGCATTAAATGAAGAAAGAGAGGGTGTAGTATCATATCATGATACCGTATCATATTAAATGATATGCTACTTTGTGTCATGCATGGCAATAAATAAAGTACTACATGATACTAATATATGATACTATGCATTAGGGAGGTAGTATCATAC
Source organism: Triticum aestivum (assembly GCF_018294505.1). NCBI lineage: Eukaryota > Viridiplantae > Streptophyta > Magnoliopsida > Poales > Poaceae > Triticum > Triticum aestivum. The sequence goes on from NC_057809.1 coordinate 33,447,522, forward strand.
AGTAGTATCATATGCATGATACTAGTATATGATACTCCCCATTACAACCAGCCTTAATACTTTCAATACTATGGTGAAAATGAATAGCATTTATGGTCGGATGTCAGGGTGATACTCCCTCCGTTCAAGTTTATTGGGCCTGAAGATAAAATTGGCAGGATCAAGGAACCCGCATCCCTATTTGACGCTTGTTCCGTATAATTGTTGATGCGACACACAAGGACGAGCTAGCCAGCGAGTAAATGGGCTGACCCATTTAGATTCAGCCGGACATTTTCTCGTTTAGTTTTGCGAACGTTTTGAGCCAGTTTCTTATGTTTTATTTTTATTGGATTTTTCTGGTTTCTTTTCTTTTTTTTTCATATTTTCAAATTTTAAGAAAACGTCCGTGTTTCCAAAAAAATGTTTAGAGTATTAATGAATTTTTCAAATATTTGTTTTGAAATATAGAAAATGTTCAGAATTTCAAATATTATTCACAGGTTTTATTTTTTCTAAAAATTAAAAATTGTTTGCATTTTTCTTATAATGTTAGAGTGTGTACATATTTAAAAACAGATCGTACTTTTTTAAGAAAAGAAGTACGTCTTTTAAAAAATCCATCTTTTTTTCGAAAAGGGGGTTTACCTTAGTCTCTGCATCAGAAAGATGCATACGGATCATATTATTGAAAAAGAAATCCAGCAACAAAGTCTCCAAGTATCGAAATGTGAAAATAAACAAAAGCTCATAAGAGCTAAAGCCCAAAGCCACAACCGGCTGGCAAATAAAATAGGAGCACTACATGCCTATCCTATTACATGACCGTCATCCAAACCGGTTGAAAATATCCCGAGCTACCATCTCCCATCAGGTAGATGCAGTAACCAAACGCTCCCTGGCCTCCGTCGGAGTGAGTAGCGACCACATACGGATGAACGTCGTGGCCCTGAAGTTAACCTGCAAGAAGTGATTGTTTGTTGATCTGTTAAAAACTAAATCATTTCTGCAGTTCCATACTGCCCAAAATAAAGCACAAACGCCATCACGAATGTGTCTCGCAGTATCAGAATCAACCCCATCAAGCCATGTTCCAAATAACATGTTGATAGAGGTGGGCTGATTAATATTAAACGCAATATGAATCGACCACCACAGAATCTTAGCCAACGGACAATCAAGAAAGAGGTGTTTGATGTTTTCGTTATGATCGCAAAAACTACACCTAGAAGAACCCACCCAGTAGCGTTTTGCCAGGTTATACTTAGTTAAAATAACTTGTTTATGCACAAACCACATAAACACTTTGATTCGTAAGGGTACCTTTACTTTCCAAACGTGTATCGAGGAAGGGATAACGTTAGAGTTAATGACATCCAGATACATGGATTTGACCGAGAACACACCGTTCTTAGTAAGTTTCCAATATAGCTGATCTGGCTGCTGGGATAGCTGGACTACCATTAAACGTCTTACAAGATGGAGCCAGGTCTCCCAACGATTTCCAACTAGCATCCTTCGAAAACTAATATTAAGGGGAGTGGATTGTAAAACAGTTGCAACGTAGGCTTCTCTACGTCGAACAATGTTGTACAAAGTAGGATATTGAAGTGCAAGGGGGGTCTCCCCAAGCCACGTATCCTCCCAGAACCTCGTAGTAGCTCCATTCCCAACAATAAATTTTGTCTTGTTGAAAAAGAGTTGTTTAACTCTCATCAAACCCTTCCAAAAAGGTGAGTCGGAAGGCCTCACATTCACCTGGGCCAAGGTTTTAGCATAAAGATACTTATTACGCAGAATCTGTGCCCAAGTAGCCTCCGTCTCAGATGAAAGTTTAAATAGCACTTGCTAAGGAAACATATGTTTTTGACTTCTAGATTTTCAATACCTAGACCCCCTTGATCCTTCGGCCTACAGATTATATCCCACTTAGCAAGCCTATACTTTCGTTTAAGCTCATCACTCTGCCAAAAGAATCGAGATCGGTAGAAGTCTAACCTTTTCCTGACACCCACCAGAACCTGGAAAAAGGATAGGAGAAATATAGGCATACTGGTAAGGACCAAATTAATCAGAATCAATCGTCCTCCGTATGACATGAGCTTCACTTTCCAACAGTTCAGTTTCTTTTCAAAACGATCCTCGATGCATTTCCACTCTATGCTAGTCAGCTTACGATGATGAATGGGTATACCTAAGTACGTAAACGGTAATGAGCCCAATTCACAGCCGAACAATTGTTTATACGCCTCCTGGTCATCATTAGCTCTTCTGAAGCAAAACAATTCGCTCTTGTGGAAGTTAATTTTGAGCCCGGACAATTGTTCAAATAAGCATAATAGCAGCTTCATGTTTCTTGCTTTCGCCAAGTCGTGCTCCATAAAGATGATAGTATCATCAGCATACTGAAGAATGGAAATCCCTCCATCAACTAGATGTGGAACCAGGCCACCTACCTGCCCTGCATCTTTTGCCCGTCCTATTAAAATAGTCAGCATATCAGCCACTATGTTGAACATGATCGGTGACATCGGGTCTCCTTGCCTTAGCCCCTTGTGTGTCTGGAAATAGTGTCCTATGTCGTCATTCACTTTAATCCCTACACTCCCTTTTTGCGTAAAGGAATCAATCTAATTTCTCTAGGCTGGATCAAAACCTTTCACACGCAAAGCTTGTTGAAGGAAATGCCATTTAACTTTATCATATGCTTTTTCAAAATCCAGTTTAAAAACTACTCCATCAAGCTTTTTTGAGTGGATCTCATGGAGCGTCTCATGCAAGACAACAACCCCTTCAAGGATATTTCTATCAGGCATGAAAGCAGTCTGGGACAGATGAACTACATGTTGGAAATATGCCCTAGAGGCAATAATAAATTGATTATTATTATATTTCCTTGTTCATGATAATCATTTATTATCCATGCTAGAATTGTATTGATAGGAAACTCAGATACATGTGTGGATACATAGACAACACCATGTCCCTAGTAAGCCTCTAGTTGACTAGCTCGTTGATCAATAGATGGTTACGGTTTCCTGACCATGGACATTGGATGTCGTTGATAACGGGATCACATCATTAGGAGAATGATGTGATGGACAAGACCCAATCCTAAGCCTAGCACAAGATCATGTAGTTCGTATGCTAAAGCTTTTCTAATGTCAAGTATCATTTCCTTAGACCATGAGATTGTGCAACTCCCGGATACCGTAGGAGTGCTTTGGGTGTGCCAAACGTCACAACGTAACTGGGTGACTATAAAGGTGCACTACGGGTATCTCCGAAAGTGTCTGTTGGGTTGGCACGAATCGAGACTGGGATTTGTCACTCCGTGTAAACGGAGAGGTATCTCTGGGCCCACTCGGTAGGACATCATCATAATGTGCACAATGTGATCAAGGAGTTGATCACGGGATGATGTGTTACGGAACGAGTAAAGAGACTTGCCGGTAACGAGATTGAACAAGGTATCGGGATACCGACGATCGAATCTCGGGCAAGTATCGTACCGATGGACAAAGGGAATTGCATACGGGATTGATTAAGTCCTTGACATCGTGGTTCATCCGATGAGATCATTGTGGAACATGTGGGAGCCAACATGGGTATCCAGATCCCGCTGTTGGTTATTGACCGGAGAACGTCTCGGTCATGTCTGCATGTCTCCCGAACACGTAGGGTCTACACACTTAAGGTTCGATGATGCTAGGGTTATAAAGGAAGTTTGTATGTGGTTACCGAATGTTGTTCGGAGTCTCGGATGAGATCCCGGACGTCACGAGGAGTTCCAGAATGGTCCGGAGGTAAAGATTTATATATGGGAAGTCCTGTTTTGGTCACCGGAAAAGTTTCGGGTTTTATCGGTAACGTACCGGGACCACCGGGAGGGTCCCGGGGGTCCACCAAGTGGGGCCACAAGCCCCGGAGGGCTGCATGGGCCAAGTGTGGGAGGGGACCAGCCCCAAGTGGGCTGGTGCGCCCCCCACCAAGGCCCAAGGCGCAAGGAAGAGGGGAAGGGGGCAAACCCTAGGGAAGATGGGCCCTAAGGCCCACCCTGGTGCGCCTCCCCCTCTCCCCTCCCCTTGGCCGCCCCTAGATGGGATCTAGGGGGCTGCCGCCACCCCTAGGGAGGGAACCCTAGGTGGGGGCGCAGCCCCTCCCCTTCCCCTATATATAGTTGAGGTTTGGGCTGCCCAATACACACGAGTTCCTCTCCTTGTTGGTGCAGCCCTACTTCTCTTTCTCCTCGTCTCTCGTAGTGCTTGGCGAAGCCCTGCTGGATCACCACGCTCCTCCACCACCACCACGCCGTTGTGCTGCTGCTGGATGGAGTCTTCCTCAACCTCTCCCTCTCTCCTTGCTGGATCAAGGCATGGGAGACGTCCCCGGGCTGTACGTGTGTTGAACGCGGAGGTGCCGTCCGTTCGGCACTAGGATCTCCGGTGATTTGGATCACGACGAGTACGACTCCTTCAACCCCGTTCTCTTGAACGCTTCCGCTTAGCGATCTACAAGGGTATGTAGATGCACTCTCCTTCCCTCATTGCTGGTTTCTCCATAGATAGATCTTGGTGACACGTAGGAAAATTTTGAATTTCTGCTACGTTCCCCAACAGTGGCATCATGAGCTAGGTCTATTGCGTAGATTCTATGCACGAGTAGAACACAAAGTAGGTTTGGGCGTTGATTTTGTTCAATATGCTTACCGTTACTAGTCCAATCTTGATTCGGCGGCATTGTGGGATGAAGCGGCCCGGACCGACCTTACACGTACTCTTACATGAGACTGGTTCCACTGACTAACATGCACTAGTTGCATAAGGTGGCTAGCGGGTGTCTGTCTCTCCCACTTTAGTCGGATCGGATTCGATGAAAAGGGTCCTTATGAAGGGTAAATAGCAATTGGCATATCACGTTGTGGTTTTTGCGTAGGTAAGAAACGTTCTTGCTGGAAACCCATAGCAGCCACGTAAAACATGCAAACAACAATTAGAGGACGCCTAACTTGTTTTTGCAGGGTATGCTATGTGATGTGATATGGCCAAGAAGAATGTGATGAATGATATGTGATGTATGAGATTGATCATGTTCTTGTAATAGGAATCACGACTTGCATGTCGATGAGTATGACAACCGGCAGGAGCCATAGGAGTTGTCTTTATTTATTGTATGACCTGCGTGTCATTGAACAACGCCATGTAATTACTTTACTTTATTGCTAACCGTTAGCTATAGTAGTAGAAGTAATAGTTGGCGAGACAACTTCATGAAGACACGATGAGATCATGATGGAGATCATGGTGTCATGCCGGTGACGATGATGATCATGGAGCCCCGAAGATGGAGATCAAAAGGAGCAAAGTGATGATGGCCATATCATGTCACTATTTGATTGCATGTGATGTTTATCATGTTTATACATCTTATTTGCTTAGAATGACGGTAGTAAATAAGATGATCCCTCATTAAAATTTCAAGAAAGTGTTCCCCCTAACTGTGCACCGTTGCGAAAGTTCGTCGTTTCGAAGCACCACGTGATGATCGCGTGTGATAGATTCTTACGTTCACATACAACGGGTGTAAGCCAGATTTACACACGCGAAACACTTAGGTTGACTTGACGAGCCTAGCATGTACAGACATGGCCTCGAAACACAAGAGACCGAAAGGTCGAGCATGAGTCGTATAGAAGATACGATCAACATGAAGATGTTCACCGATGTTGACTAGTCCGTATCACGTGATGATCGAACACGGCCTAGTTGACTCGGATCATGTAATCACTTAGATGACTAGAGGGATGTCTATCTGAGTGGGAGTTCATAAGATGAACTTGTTTATCCTGAACATAGTCAAAAGGATTTTGCAAATTATGTCATAGCTCGCGCTTTAGTTCTACTATTTAGATATGTTCCTAGAGAAAATTTAGTTGAAAGTTGATAGTAGAAATTATGCGGACTAGGTCCGTAAACTGAGGATTGTCCTCATTGCTTCATAGAAGGCTTATGTCCTTAATGCACCGCTCAGTGTGCTGAACCTCGAATGTCGTCTGTGGATGTTGCGAACATCTGACATACGCATTTTGATAACTACGTGATAGTTCAGTTAAACGGTTTAGAATTGAGGCACCGAAGACGTTTTGATACGTCACGAAACATATGAGATGTTTCGAGGGCTGAAATTGGAATTTCAGGCTCGTGCCCACGTCAAGAGGTATAAGACCTCGGACGATTTTCTTAGCCTGCAAACTAAGGGAGAAAAGCTCAATTGTTGAGCTTGTGCTCAGATTGTCTGAGTACAACAATCATTTGAATCGAGTGGGAGTTGATCTTCCAGATGAGATAGTGATGTTTCTCCGAAGTCATTACCACCAAGCTGCTAGAGCTTCGTGATGAACTATAATATATCAGGGACATATATGATGATCCTTGAGATATTCGCGATGTTTGACACCACAAAAGTAGAAATCAAGAAGGAGCATCAATTGTTGATGGTTGGTGAAACTACTAGTTTCAAGAAGGGTAAGGGTAAGAAGGGACACTTCATGAAACAACAATTCAGCTGCTGCTCTAGTGAAGAAACCCATGGCTGAACCCAAACCCGAGACTAAGTGCTTCTGTAATAAGAGGAATAGCCACTGGAGCAGAATTACCCTAGATACTTGGTAGATGAGAAGGCTGGCAAGGTCGATAGAAGTATATTGGATATACATTGTGTTAGTGTGTACCTTACTAGTACTCCTAGTAGCACCATGGTATTAGATACCGGTTCGGTTGCTAAGTGTTAGTAAACTCAAAATAAAAGACTGCCGAGTAAACGGAGACTAGCTAAAGGTGAGCTGGCGATATGTGTTGGAAGTTTTTCGAAGCTTGATGTGATCAAGCATCGCACGCTCCCTCTACCATCGAGATTGGTGTTTCCGTTGAGCATAGACATGATTGGATTATGTTTATCACGATATAGTTATTCATTTAAGGAGAATAATGGTTACTCTGTTTATTTGAATAATACCTTCAATGGTCTTGCACCTAAAATGAATGGTTTATTGAATCTCGATCGTAGTGATACACATGTTCATGCCAAAAGATATAAGATAGTAATGATAGTACCACCTACTTGTGGCACTGCCACATAAGTCATATCGGTATAAAACGCATGAAGAAGCTCCATGTTGATGGATCTTTGGGCTCACTCGTTTTTGAAAAGTTTGAGACATGCGAACCATGTCTATTGGTGTATATGCATGAAGAAACTCCATGCAAATGGACCGTTTGGACTCACTTGATTTTGAATCACTTGAGACATGCAAATGCATACCACATGGGCAAGATGACTGAAAGCCTCAATTTCAGTAAAATGGAACTAGAAAGCAACTTGTTGGAAGTAATACATTTTGATGTGTGCAGTCCAATGAGTGCTGAGGCGTGTAGTGGATATCGTTATGTTCTTACTTCACAGATGATTTGAGTAGATGTTGAGTATATTTACTTGATGAATCACGAGTCTGAATTATTGAAAGGTTCAAGTAATTTCAGGGTGAAGTTGAAAGATCGTTGTGACAAGAGGATAAAAAGATCTATGATATGATCATAGAGATAAATATCTGAATCACGAGTTTGGCACAGAATTAAGACACTGTGGAAATTGTTTCACAACTAATACAGCCTGGAACACCATGGTGTGATGGTGTGTCCGAACATCATAACTGCACCCTATTGGATATGATGCATACCATGATGTCTCTTATCGAATTACCATGATAGTTTATGGGTTAGGCATTAGAGACAACCACATTCACTTTAAAAAGGGCACCACGTAATTCCGATGAGATGACACCATATGAACTATGGTTTAGAGAAACCTAAGCTGTCATTTCTTAAAAGTTTGGGGCTGCGACGCTTATGTGGAAAAAGTTTCAGGCTAATAAGCTCAAACCCAAAGCGGATAAATGCATCTTCATAGGACACCCAAAATAGTTGGGTATACCTCCTATCTCAGATTCGAAAGCAATAAGGGATTGTTTCTAGAATCGGGTCCTTTCTCGAGGAAAAGTTTCTCTCGAAAGAATTGAGTGGGAGGATGGTGGAGACTTGATGAGGTTATTGAACCGTCTCTTCAACTAGTGTGTGGCAGGGCACAGGGAGTCGTTCCTGTGGCACCTACACCAATTGAAGTGGAAGCTTATGATAGTGATCATGAAACTTCAGATCAAGTCACTACCAAACCTCGTAGGATGACAAGGATGCGTACTACTTCAGAGTGGTACGTAATCCTGTCTTGGAAGTCATGTTGCTAGACAACAATGAACCTACGAGCTATGGAGAAGCGATGGTGGGCCTGGATTCCAAAATGGCTCGAGGCCATATAATCCGAGAGAGGATCCATATATGAAAACAAAGTGTAGACTTTGGCGGAACGGCTCGATGGTCGTAAGGCTGTTGAGTACAGATGGATTTTTAAAAGGAAGACGAACAATGATGGTAAGTATCACCATTAAGAAAGCTCGAATTGTCGTTAAGATGTTTTCCGACAAGTTCAAGGAGTTGACTACGATGAGACTTTCTCACTCGTAGCGATGCTAAGAGTCTGTTGGAATTATATTAGCGATTACTGCATTATTTATGAAATCTTGCAGATAGGATGTCAAAAACCATTGTTTCCTCGACGATTTTCTTGAGGAAAGGTTGTATGTGATACAACCGGAAGGTTTTGTCAATCCTGGAAAAAGGCTAATAAGTATGCAAAGCTCCAGCAATCCTTCTAAGGACTGGAGTAAGCATCTCGGAGTTGGAATGTATGCTTTGATGATGATCAATGATTTTGGGTTTATACAAAGTTTATGAGAAACTTGTATTTCCAAAGAAGTGAGTGGGAGCACTATAGAATTTCTGATGAGTATATGTTGTTAACATATTGTTGATCAGAAATGATGTAGAATTTCTGGAAAGCATGCAGAGTTATTTGAAAAGTGTTTTTCAATGGAAAGCCTGGATTAAGCTACTTGAACATTGAGCATCAAGATCTATAAGGATAGATCAAAACGCTTAATGGTACTTTGAAATGAGCACATACCTTGACATGATCTTGAAGGTGTTCAAGATGGATCAATCAAAGAAGGAGTTCTTGCCTGAGTTGTAAGGTATGAAGTTAAGACTTAAAGCTCGACCACGGCAGAATAGAGAGAAAGGACGAAGGTCGTCCCCTATGCTTAAGACGTAGGCTCTATAGTATGCTATGTTGTGTACCGCACCTGAAGTGTGCCTTGCCATGAGTCAGTCAAGGGGTACAAGAGTGATCCAAGAATGGATCACAGGACAACGGTCAAAGTTATCCTTAGTAACTAGTGGACTAAGGAATTTTCTCGATTATGGAGGTGGTAAAAGAGTTCGTCGTAAAGGGTTACGCTGATGCTAACTTTGACACTAACCCAGATTATTCTGAGTAGTAAACTGGATTCGTATAGTAGAACAGTTATTTGGAATAGCTCCAGATGTAGCGTAGTAGTTGTATCTACAAGATGACATAGATATTTGCGAAGTACATACGGATCTGAAAGATTCAGACCCGTTGACTATAACATCTCTCACAAGCATAACATGATCAAACCCAGAACTCATCGAGTGTTAATCACATGGTAATGTGAACTAGATTATTGACTCTAGTAAACTCTTTGGGTGTTAGTCACATGGGGATGTGACCTTGAGTGTTAATCACATATCGATGTGAACTGGATTATTGAGTCTAGTGCAAGTGAGAGACTGTTGGAAATATGCCCTAGAGGCAATAATAAATTGATTATTATTATATTTGCTTGTTCATGATAATCGTTTATTATCCATGCTAGAATTGTATTGATAGGAAACTCAGATACATATGTGGATACATAGACAACACCATGTCCCTAGTAAGCCTCTAGTTGACTAGCTCGTTGATCAATAGATGGTTACGGTTTCCTGACCATGGACATTGGATGTCGTTGATAACGGGATCACATCATTAGGAGAATGATGTGATGGACAAGACCCAATCCTAAGCCTAGCACAAGATCATGTAGTTCGTATGTAACGCCCCGAGACCGATGTGCCAGGTGTCGTTCTGTTATTCGCTGTTGTTGCCATGTCATTGCTTGCGTGTCATGCATTGCATATCATGTCATCATGTGCATTTCATTTGCATACATGTTCATCTCATGCATCCGAGCATTTTCCCCGTTGTCCGTTTTGCATTCCGGCGCTTCGTTCTCCTCCGGTGGTCATTTCTACCTTCCTCTTGTATGTGGGGGTTAAACATTTCCGGATTGGACCGAGACTTGCCATGCGGCCCTGGTTTACTACCGGTAGACCGCCTGTCAAGTTTCGGGTCATTTGGACTTCGTTTGATACTCCAACGGTTAACCGAGGGACCGAGAAGGCCTCGTGTGTGTTGCAGCCCAACACCCTTCCAAAGTGGCCCAAAAACCCACCTAACTCTGCTCCATCGCCTCGGTCGTTCGATCACGATCGCGTGGCCGAAAACCGCACCCCATTTGGACTCTCCTAGCTCCATCTGCCTATATATATGTCATCCCCTCCGTTCTGGTCCGTCAGATCGCTATCGGAGGCTCCGAAACGCTCCAAAAACCCCCCTAACCCTAAAACCTGCCCTATATAAACCTTCTCCCCTTCCATTTTGGGCAGCTACCTACCCCTCCTCCTAAATTTCTGTGCCCCAATCATCTCCCAGCCGCCTCCCACCTCCTCTCCTCGAATTCCGGCGCCGGCCAACCCCTCAAGCGCCACTTGGCGCCGCCCAACTGGCCAGCCGCCGCGGGCCAGGAGCTCTCCTCCACTCCGCATGTGCCACGTCGCCCCCCTGGTGCCCACTTCGCCGCGGCCCTCGTGGCCCATCCGTGGCCCGTCCCAGGCCGATCTGGGCCCGCGCCTTCCCGCACAGCGCCGCCGTCTCCCTTTGGATCGGGAGGAGCCCGATCCCGCAGCTGCCTCCGCCGCCTAGCGCCTCTCCGCCGGCGACCTCGCCTGCTCGCCGGATCCGCCCTCCTCGCCGTGCCGCCCATGCCCTTCCTCCCCTCACCGGAATTGCATCATCGTCCTCTTCTCCGGGGATCGCCGGAGCGCGCTGCCCTGCGACTTGGAGCCCCGTCCGGCGCCGCTGTCGCCAGATCCGGTCATTACGCGCCGGGATCCGCCCCTTCCTGCTCACGGCCGGCCTCCCCTCGCCGGAGCACATCTCCGCCGGAACCGCGCCGCCGTCCATGGCTTCACCGGAGTCATCGCTCCCTGCGCCAGATCGGGAGGAGCCCGATCCATCTGCGTTGACCGCGCCTGCGCCTCGACGTGGGCCACGCCCGTGTCTGGCCCAGCTCGCCGGCCTCCTTCCTCTTCATTTCGGGCCGCGCTCCCGGGCCCATCTCCAGCGCCGGCCTCGCTCGGCCTCCTCCCCAGCTCCCTTCGCCAGCCGCGTGGGCCGCATCCAGAGCCCAGCCGGCCTCGCCTCGGCCTCCTTCCTTCTCTGCAGGGCCAGGCCCCAGGGTGAGCCGCCCCAGCACCCCCTCCTCTATTTTTTTTTCTGCTGCTGTTGGGCTTGCCCAGTGCACTGTTCAGATTTGGCCCGTGATGTATTTTTTCAGCACCTGCGATTTTTTCCTATTATTCCCGAGTCAGCAGTTTTGCAGTTTATTCCTCCTAGATCATGCATTTAATAACCCATTAACCGTGCATCGGATGTAAATAATTTATATATGAAACTTGCTTAAAATTATGTGTAGATTAATAATATGTCACTTTCACCTATGTTTGAAATATTTAAAATGATGTTTGATTAAATTTGCTCCTATGCCATGTTAAAATGATTTAATTCATAACTAAATAACCGTAGCTCCGATTTAAATAAACTTTACATGTAAATGGGGTAGATTTTCGCCTAGTTTATCATGGTGGCATCACTTTGCATGTTTAATAACTCTAAAATTATGTTTAGGGCAGATCAGGACCAAATCTAAAATATGCTATGGGGATTTTCCGGAATTGTTGTTCGTTGCTTCCGGCCTCATTTAAACTTGACTAGATAGGTAGTTTTACTTTGCTTCACCCTCTTGCCATGTTTAACAACATTTAATATTGTTGGGTACTTAAACGAGAGAGAACTAAATAATTGATGTGGTGTTTTGTCAATATGCATCTCGTTGCATATTGAGCTCCACTTAAATTGTAGGATTGCTTGTGCACCTTGCCATGCCATGCCTCTTTAAACCGGACATGCATCATACTCGATTGTGCATCATGCCATGTTGATGTGTTGGTTGCTTACTATGTTGTGTGCTTCTTTTCCGGTGATTGCTTCTTCGGGTTGGTTCCGGTAACGTCGTGTTGTGAGGATCCGTTCGTCTATGTCCGTTTGTCTTCTTCATGGACTCGTTCTTCTTCCTTGCGGGATTTCAGGCAAGATGATCATACCCTCGAAATCACTACTATCTTTGCTATGCTAGTTTGCTCGCTCTTTTGCTATGCCAATGCTATGATGCCTACCACTTGCTTGTCAGCCTCCCAAATTGCCATGTTCAGCCTCTAACCCACCATTGTCCTAGCAAACCGTTGATTGGCTATGTTACCGCTTTGCTCAGCCCCTCTTATAGCGTTGTTAGTTGCAGGTGAAGATTGAAGTTTGTTCCTTGTTGGAACATGGAGATCATTCCTTGTTGGAACATTGTTTTCTTGTTGGGATATCACCATATATCTTATTTAATTAATGCATCTATATACTTGGTAAAGGGTGGAAGGCTCGGCCTTATGCCTGGTGTTTTGTTCCACTCTTGCCGCCCTACTTTCCGTCATATCGGTGTTATGTTCCCGGATTTTGCGTCCCTTACGCGGTTGGGCTATAATGGGAACCCCTTGACAGTTCGCCTTAAGTAAAGCTTTGCCAGCAATGCCCAACATTAGTTTTACCATTTGCCACCTAGCCTTTTTCCCTTGGGAGTCGCGCATCCCGAGGGTCATCTTTATTTTACCCCCCCCGGGCCAGTGCTTGTCTAAGCGTTGGTCCAAACTAGAGCCCCTTGCAGCGCCACCTCGGGGAAACTTGAGGGCTAGTTTTAGTTGTACGGATTGCTTATCCGGTGTTGCCCTGAGAACGAGATTTGTGCAGCTCCCATCAGGATGTCAGTGCATCGGGCGGTGTTGCTGGTTTAGTTTTACCCTGTCAAAATGTCTTGTTGTACTGGGATACCGAGTCTGATTGAAATATCTCGGGTGGAGGTCTATTCCTTCGTTGACCGTGAGAGCTTGTCATGGGCTAAGTTGGGACACCCTGCAGGGATTTGAACTTTCGAAAGCCGTGCCCGCGGTTATGGGCAGATGGGAATTTGTTAACGTCCGGTTGTAGAAAACCTGAACTTGACCTTAAGTAAAATGAATCAACTGTGTGTGTAACCGTGATGGTCTCTTTCCGGCGGAGTCCGGGAAGTGAACACGGTTGTTGGAGTTATGCTTGACGTAGGTAGTCTAGGATCACTTCTTGATCATACTTTATCGACCGTGCTTTGCCTTCTCTTCTCGCTCTCATTTGCGTATGTTAGCCACCATATATGCTAGTCGCTTGCTGCAGCTCCACCTCATACCTTTACCTTGCCCATAAGCTTAAATAGTCTTGATCGCGAGGTTGCGAGATTGCTGAGTCCCCGTGGCTCATAGATACTTCCAAAACCAGTTTGCAGGTGCCGATGAGACCGTGCAGATGACGCAACCAAGCTCAGGAGGAGCTCGATGAAGATCTTGTTCTTTGTGTTGTTTCGTTCTAGTAGATCAGTAGTGGAGCCCAGTTGGGGTCGATCGGGGACCTTTGTCGCATTTGGGGTTCTTCTTTTATTTTGGTTCCGTAGTCGGACCATGAGTGTATTTGGTTGATGTAATGCTCTATTCATGTATTTGTGTGAAGTGGCGATTGTAAGCCAACTATGTAACTTTTCCCCTATTGTATTACATGGGTTGTGTGAAGATTACCTCACTTGCGACATTGCCTTCAATGCGATTATGCCTCTAAGTCATGCCTCGACACGTGGGAGATATAGTCACATCGAGGGTGTTACAAGTTGGTATCAGAGCCTTCCCCGACCTTAGGAGCCCCCTTTGCTTGATCGTTTTTAGCAACCGAGTTGTGTCTAGAAAAATGTTTTGAGTCCTTAGGAATTATATATCGGAGAGCTTAGGAATTCTTTTTTACTTCCCAGTCTCCTCATCGCTCTGGTAAGGCATCCTGACGTAGAGTTTGACTCTTTTCTTCTCAAATTTCACTAATTTTTTTTAGGATCACGCGAGTATCTTGGATTTGTTCCGATGGCTTATGATGAGAATACTGTCTTGGTGCCTCCTGTCAGGGGTTTAGTGGAAGTGTCCCGGGGAGTTGAGCTCTGAGGTGTTGTCATCATAATTTTATCGTTGCAATTCTGGTATACTTGAGATATGTTCGCGACATTGAAAATCTCCTTTATGCAGTTTGTTGGTGAGATAACCTCGACGCCACCCAGTACTGGGGCGGGAGTTCGGGAGTATCGCCATAACTTGTATAACGGATGCTTTTAGAAGGTTGAGGTAGATGGTTTCCGAAGATTTCTTGGTTATGTGTTGAAGGATGGATACACCTGGATGTAGGATTTGCTAGTTTGTGTGAGATATTATGCTTCCCCTGTATCCCCAACACCTGATTGCATAACCGGAAAGTTTCGGGAGTTTCATAGGTGGGAATTCAAGTAGCTCTTAGGATATCTTTCTGTCAGATGTATGATATGAAATTGGGGTTCGACGTCTAGTGGTTCGCCTATTCACGGTCGATTTTATAGTGGTCTCGTTGTGTCTTAAAGAGTCCTTGGCTATGCTGACTCGGGGACGCTTCGTATGTCATGTGCACTTCCTTGTACATGATGGTGCTGTACGGTCGAGCCCGTGTAGGTCCCACCACGAAAACTTCGGACGAAATCTCTATCATATGTTTGTTCTGGCTTATTCTGCAAGCCAACCTTTTGTTTTTGTTTTGAGTTGTGGTATTCGAGTTGCTTCGAAGTCAAATGTTGATTCCATACCTTTCATAAATGGTGTTCTCATACTCTGATGTGAATACCAATCCTTCATGATAATTGAGTTTGTCATTTCAATTTCTTCTCACCGGCGTGTTTTCTCTTCAAGTGGATACAATCATTTCAACTTCCGCAAGATCAATTATCACTTCTTCTTAACGGTGTTTGTTTCATTCGTCTCCAAGTTGCCTTTGTTTTCCCACCCTCCCTCCCTTGCTTTTCTCCGAGGACTCATATATCTAATCAAGTATCATTTTATTGATGTGAAGTCTATTCTTTCTTTCCTATCAATATTCTTACCCGGTGTTGCTCATGAAGTTTCTAACGGAGCTTCAAGTTCGTCACTCTTTACTCATTTTCCTTCTCCGGTGGATTCAACTCAAGCCTTCGGTGTTGATCATATCCTTTTCCTCGTTTCAGAAGCTTTATCATACCGGTGCTCATCATATTCATTCACTTCTCGCTATTCAATTGTTTCGGAGTGCTCAAGATATCTCGAAGATTCGTGTTTCCACTCTTCTTTCATTCAAGCTTTTTCGAGGATGTTATATCATTCAAGCCTTTTTTAATTCAACCGGTGCAACCTCTCTTTTAAATCATTTCAACGGTGTATCTTTTCAGTGGGCCCTAACCCACAGGTCTTTTTTCCAGGATCTTACCTGACTCTTCTTATTTTCCCGGAGTTATCCTAAATTACTTTCGAAGCTTGACGTAAGAATGATTTATCATCAGTCAAATGCCTTTCTCCAAGATCTCTCAATTTCTTATCGTCGTTGGGTCAACCTTTTCCATTATTCATTCCGGAGTGCCTCAATAATTCTTGGTAGTGTTTCTCGTTGTCATTCTCATCATTTGAAGACCAAAGAAGATTTTTCTCTCAATCTTGCTCCATTCTCTTCAAGTTTCGCGATTCTGTCTTGTTGCCATCCTCTCATAATTATTTGCGGTTGTGAGATATTCTTTTCAACCATCCGGAGCAATTCAGGAGCCTTTTTCAGTTTGTTCATCCGGAGTCCATCATCTCAGAATTTATTCATTCTCAGCTTTCAGCTCTCGTTCTTCAATTTTACCGGTGCAGCGTTCAAGTGATCTCTAATCGGTCCATGATCTATTATATTCACTTGTATCTAAATTCTCTCAAGCATCTTCGTCCATTTGCTAATTCTTTCCGGTGTTTCCTTATCTTTACTTTGTTCATAATCAATTCTTCCGGTGGTTCGTTCAAGATTTCTCTTCCTTTCTTATCATATCAATTTTATTTGTTGTTCCAATCTTACCGGTGGTTCGTTGAAGACCTTCTCAAGTTGGCGCTATATCTATCTTAATCCTTTCTACGAGAATAAGTAGTGTGCCAAATCCATTGATTGTCATCAATTTAATTGGTGAAGGATACGCATAACGTAATTCTTATTCTTGCTTCATCCAAGTGATTAATTCTTTATTCCGGAGGCTCATCTAAATTCTTGATCTCAATTGTTCATCATATATTTTTCCGGAGTTCCAAGCCCTCTCAACTATATCGTCACGAAGATCCGTCTAATCATTTTAAGGGTTCAACCTGTGTTTTCAACTTTTCTTTCCATTTGTCTGACCATTCTTTTACCGGAGTTTCTTCATGGAGGCTATACATGAGGGTTCATCAAAGATTATTTCCTTCTCGAAGTTTTCATCGAGATTCTTTTAAGAAGCTCAAGTTTTTCTTCATCTTGCAATCCGGAGTGCATTTCTTCTACCGTATCTTTGGAGGTGGTATTATGTCATTCTTGATAATTTGAGCTCATGTTTCATGATTCACATGTTGTCATGAATGAGATATTTTTAAATCCATCAATCTCGTCATTGGAGTTATCTTGGGTTATATTTCACCTAAAGCCTACCCTAAGGAGTGGTGCTATTATGGTGCTTATAAGTGATCCAAGTTCTTCATTTATCCTCCCGGTGATATAAGTTCTCGTCTCCTTGTTGTTATCAATCTAATATATCGTTTCTGTTAGTGGTAGAATTCACCTCATAGTTTTGAGATGTTTTCCATAAGCCCACTACAAACTTATTATTTTCGTTGTTGGTTTTCCAACAACTCCGTTCTAGCTTTTGTTGTAAGCGTGCTCCCTCGAGTTCTGTTTCCCTTCGTTCATCCCATTCCATTCTTACTTTTGTTCCGGAGGCATTGTGATGTTGTTCTGTTCAACCTTCTTCTTGTTCTTGTCAGGATCATGTTCTTTTCATGTTTATCCAGTTAACCGGAGTGTTGTGTCCTCTTGTCAAGTATCCTCTCATCTTGCCTTGTTCAATTCCTTCCATTTACAGACGGAGTGCTGTCCAAATTATATCGCTCTTATTCCTTCCCTATCTTGCTTAACCGGAGTATTGTGCCCCTTTGTTCAAGTTCTTTTTGCCTTATCAAGCCTTGCATCCCTTTCTCAACCAGAGTGCCGTGTTTTCATTTGAGCTCGCTCATCTTATCAAATTTTGACTCCCTTCTCAACCGGAGTGCTGTCTGAGATTTTTCTTACCCCTTGTTCCATTCATTCAATAGTTCCGGTGGCAGTGTGTTGTGATTTTATCAAGTATCTTCTCATCTTATCAAGACCTTATTCAATTCTTTTCTTTCCAACCGGAGTGCTGCCCGATTTTTTGTTTTCCTTGATCCCCTTCCTTAACTGGAGTGTTTCAATATATATCTTCCCTTCAACCGCAAGGTTTCGCAATGCTCTTTGTCCCTCTTTTCTAACTGAGTGTTTTCGACTTTGTCCACCTTCGTTGTATTCTTTTCTCGAAATGGCTTAACCTTTTTCAAGGTTCTTTGGTTTCACTCGTTTGTCAAAGAAGCAACTTAGTTTTACCTCTCCTCTTCCTCTTCCGTTTTCCCCCCGGTGCTATTCTAGATCTCGGGACGAGATCCTCTCGTAGTGGTGGAGTGTTGTAACGCCCCGAGACCGATGTGCCAGGTGTCGTTCTGTTATTCGCTGTTGTTGCCATGTCATTGCTTGCGTGTCATTCATTGCATATCATGTCATCATGTGCATTTCATTTGCATACATGTTCATCTCATGCATCCGAGCATTTTCCCCGTTGTCCGTTTTGCATTCCGGCGCTTCGTTCTCCTCCGGTGGTCATTTCTACCTTCCTCATGTATGTGGGGGTTAAACATTTCCGGATTGGACCGAGACTTGCCATGCGGCCCTGGTTTACTACCGGTAGACCGCCTGTCAAGTTTCGGGTCATTTGGACTTCGTTTGATACTCCAACGGTTAACCGAGGGACCGAGAAGGCCTCGTGTGTGTTGCAGCCCAACACCCTTCCAAAGTGGCCCAAAAACCCACCTAACTCTGCTCCATCGTCTCGGTCGTTCGATCACGATCGCGTGGCCGAAAACCGCACCCCATTTGGACTCTCCTAGCTCCCTCTGCCTATATATATGTCATCCCCTCCGTTCTGGTCCGTCAGATCGCTATCGGAGGCTCCGAAACGCTCCAAAAACCCCCCTAACCCTAAAACCTGCCCTATATAAACCTTCTCCCCTTCCATTTTGGGCAGCTACCTACCCCTCCTCCTAAATTTCTGTGCCCCAATCATCTCCCAGCCGCCTCCCACCTCCTCTCCTCGAATTCCGGCGTCGGCCAACCCCTCAAGCGCCACTTGGCGCCGCCCAACTGGCCAGCCGCTGCGGGCCAGGAGCTCTCCTCCACTCCGCATGTGCCACGTCGCCCCCCTGGTGCCCACTTCGCCGCGGCCCTCGTGGCCCATCCGCGGCCCGCCCCAGGCCGATCTGGGCCCGCGCCTTCCCGCACAGCGCCGCCGTCTCGCTTTGGATCGGGAGGAGCCCGATCCCGCAGCTGCCTCCGCCGCCGAGCGCCTCTCCGCCGGCGACCTCGCCTGCTCGCCGGATCCGCCCTCCTCGCCGTGTCGCCCATGCCCTTCCTCCCCTCGCCGAAACTGCATTGTCGTCCTCTTCTCCGGGGATCGCCGGAGCGCGCCGCCCTGCGACTTGGAGCCCCGTCCGGCGCCGCTGTCGCCAGATCCGGTCATTACGCGCTGGGATCCGCCCCTTCCTGCTCATGGCCGGCCTCCCCTCGCCGGAGCACATCTCCGCCGGAACCGCGCCGCCGTCCACGGCTTCACCGGAGTCATTTCTCCCTGCGCTAGATCGGGAGGAGCCCGATCCATCTGCGTTGACCGCGCCTGTGCCTCCACGTGGGCCACGCCCGAGTCTGGCCCAGCTCGCCGGCCTCCTTCCTCTTCATTTCGGGCCGCGCTCCCGGGCCCATCTCCAGCGCCGGCCTCGCTTGGCCTCCTCCCCAGCTCCCTTCGCCAGCCGCGTGGGCCGCATCCAGAGCCCAGCCGGCCTCGCCTCGGCCTCCTTCCTTCTCTGCTGGGCCAGGCCCCAGGGTGAGCCGCCCCAGCGCCCCCCTCCTCTATTTTTTTCTGCTGCTGTTGGGCTTGCCCAGTGCACTGTTCAGATTTGGCCCGTGATGTATTTTTTCAGCGCCTGCGATTTTTTCCTATTATTCCTGAGTTAGCAGTTTTGCAGTTTAGTCCTCCTAGATCATGCATTTAATAACCCATTAACCGTGCATCGGATGTAAATAATTTATATATGAAACTTGCTTAAAATTATGTGTAGATTAATAATATGTCACATTCACCTATGTTTGAAATATTTAAAATTATGTTTGATTAAATTTGCTCCTATGCCATGTTAAAATGATTTAATTCATAACTAAATAACCGTAGCTCCGATTTAAATAAACTTTATATGTAAATGGGGTAGATTTTCGCCTAGTTTATCATGGTGGCATCACTTTGCATGTTTAATAACTCTAAAATTATGTTTAGGGCAGATCAGGACCAAATCTAAAATATGCTATGGGGATTTTCCGGAATTATTGTTCGTTGCTTCCGGCCTCATTTAAACTTGACTAGATAGGTAGTTTTACTTTGCTTCACCCTCTTGCCATGTTTAACAACATTTAATATTGTTGGGTACTTAAACGAGAGAGAACTAAATAATTGATGTGGTGTTTTGTCAATATGCATCTCGTTGCATATTGAGTTCCACTTAAATTGTAGGATTGCTTGTGCACCTTGCCATGCCATGCCTCTTTAAACCGGACATGCATCATACTCGATTGTGCATCATGCCATGTTGATGTGTTGGTTGCTTACTATGTTGTGTGCTTCTTTTCCGGTGATTGCTTCTTCGGGTTGGTTCCGGTAACCTCGTGTTGTGAGGATCCGTTCGTCTACGTCCGTTTGTCTTCTTCATGGACTCGTTCTTCTTCCTTGCGGGATTTCAGGCAAGATGATCATACCCTCGAAATCACTACTATCTTTGCTATGCTAGTTTGCTCGCTCTTTTGCTATGCCAATGCTACGATGCCTACCACTTGCTTGTCAGCCTCCCAAATTGCCATGTTCAGCCTCTAACCCACCATTGTCCTAGCAAACCGTTGATTGGCTATGTTACCGCTTTGCTCAGCCCCTCTTATAGCGTTGTTAGTTGCAGGTGAAGATTGAAGTTTTGTTCCTTGTTGGAACATGGAGATCGTTCCTTGTTGGAACATTGTTTTCTTGTTGGGATATCACCATATATCTTATTTAATTAATGCATCTATATACTTGGTAAAGGGTGGAAGGCTCGGCCTTATGCCTGGTGTTTTGTTCCACTCTTGCCGCCCTAGTTTCCGTCATATCGGTGTTATGTTCCCGGATTTTGCGTCCCTTACGCGGTTGGGCTATAATGGGAACCCCTTGACAGTTCGCCTTAAGTAAAGCTTTGCCAGCAATGCCCAACATTGGTTTTACCATTTGCCACCTAGCCTTTTTCCCTTGGGAGTCGTGCATCCCGAGGGTCATCTTTATTTTACCCCCCCGGCCAGTGCTTGTCTAAGCGTTGGTCCAAACTAGAGCCCCTTGCAGCGCCACCTCGGGGAAACTTGAGGGGTGGTTTTAGTTGTACGGATTGCTTATCCGGTGTTGCCCTGAGAACGAGATATGTGCAGCTCCCATCAGGATGTCGGCGCATCGGGCGGTGTTGCTGGTTTAGTTTTACCCATGTCGAAATGTCTTGTTATACTGGGATACCGAGTCTGATCGGAATATCTCGGGTGGAGGTCTATTCCTTCGTTGACCGTGAGAGCTTGTCATGGGCTAAGTTGGGACACCCTGCAGGGATTTGAACTTTCGAAAGCCGTGCCCGCGGTTATGGGCAGATGGGAATTTGTTAACGTCCGGTTGTAGACAACCTGAACTTGACCTTAAGTAAAATGAATCAACTGTGTGTGTAACCGTGATGGTCTCTTTCCGGCGGAGTCCGGGAAGTGAACACGGTTGTTGGAGTTATGCTTGACGTAGGTAGTATAGGATCACTTCTTGATCATACTTTATCGACCGTGCTTTGCCTTCTCTTCTCGCTCTCATTTGCGTATGTTAGCCACCATATATGCTAGTCGCTTGCTGCAGCTCCACCTCATACCTTTACCTTACCCATAAGCTTAAATAGTCTTAATCGCGAGGGTGCGAGATTGCTGAGTCGCCATGGCTCACAGATACTTCCAAAACCAGTTTGCAGGTGCCGATGAGACCATGCAGATGACGCAACCAAGCTCAGGAGGAGCTCGATGAAGATCTTGTTCTTTGTGTTGTTTCGTGCTAGTAGATCAGTAGTGGAGCCCAGTTGGGGTCGATCGGGGACCTTTGTCGCATTTGGGGTTCTTCTTTTATTTTGGTTCCGTAGTCGGACCATGAGTGTGTTTGGTTGATGTAATGCTCTATTCATGTATTTGTGTGAAGTGGCGATTGTAAGCCAACTATGTAACTTTTCCCCTATTGTATTACATGGGTTGTGTGAAGATTACCTCACTTGCGACATTGCCTTCAATGCGATTATGCCTCTAAGTCGTGCCTCGACACGTGGGAGATATAGTCGCATCGAGGGTGTTACATCGTATGCTAAAGCTTTTCTAATGTCAAGTATCATTTCCTTAGACCATGAGATTGTGCAACTCCCGGATACCGTAGGAGTGCTTTGGGTGTGCCAAATGTCACAACGTAACTGGGTGACTATAAAGGTGCACTACGGGTATCTCTGAAAGTGTCTGTTGGGTTGGCACGAATCAAGACTGGGATTTGTCACTCCGTGTAAACGGAGAGGTATCTCTGGGCCCACTCGGTAGGACATCATCATAATGTGCACAATGTGATCAAGGAGTTGATCACGGGATGATGTGTTACGGAACGAGTAAAGAGACTTGCCGGTAACGAGATTGAACAAGGTATCGTGATACCGACGATCGAATCTCGGGCAAGTATCGTACCGATGGACAAAGGGAATTGCATACGGGATTGATTAAGTCCTTGACATCGTGGTTCATCCGATGAGATCATTGTGGAACATGTGGGAGCCAACATGGGTATCCAGATCCCACTGTTGGTTATTGACCGGAGAACGTCTCGGTCATGTCTGCATGTCTCCCGAACCCGTAGGGTCTACACACTTAAGGTTTGATGATGCTAGGGTTATAAAGGAAGTTTGTATGTGGTTACCGAATGTTGTTCGGAGTCCCGGATGAGATCGCGGACGTCACGAGGAGTTCCGGAATGGTCCGGAGGTAAAGATTTATATATGGGAAGTCCTGTTTTGGTCACCGGAAAAGTTTCGGGTTTTATCGGTAACATACCGGGACCACCGGGAGGGTCCCAGGGGTCCACCAAGTGGGGCCACAAGCCCCGGAGGGCTGCATGGGCCAAGTGTGGGAGGGGACCAGCCCCAGGTGGGCTGGTGTGCCCCCCACCAAGGCCCAAGGCGCAAGGAAGAGGGGAAGGGGGCAAACCCTAGGGAAGATGGGCCCTAAGGCCCACCCTGGTGCGCCTCCCCCTCTCCCCTCCCCTTGGCCGCCCCTAGATGGGATCTAGGGGGCTGCTGCCACCCCTAGGGAGGGAACCCTAGGTGGGGGCGCAGCCCCTCCCCTTCCCCTATATATAGTTGAGGTTTGGGCTGCCCAATACACACGAGTTCCTCTCCCTGTTGGTGCAGCCCTACTTCTCTTTCTCCTCGTCTCTCGTAGTGCTTGGCGAAGCCCTGCTGGATCACCACGCTCCTCCACCACCACCACGCTGTTGTGCTGCCGCTGGATGGAGTCTTCCTCAACCTCTCACTCTCTCCTTGCTGGATCAAGGCATGGGAGACGTCACTGGGCTGTACGTGTGTTGAACGCGGAGGTGCCGTCCGTTCGGCACTAGGATCTCCGGTGATTTGGATCACGACGAGTACGACTCCTTCAACCCCGTTCTCTTGAACGCTTCCGCTTAGCGATCTACAAGGGTATGTAGATGCACTCTCCTTCCCTCGTTGCTGGTTTCTCCATAGATAGATCTTGGTGACATGTAGGAAAATTTTGAATTTCTGCTACGTTCCCCAACACTACAGAGTGCGCAATCTGTGTAAGTCTGTTCGTCCCGACCTTGGTGAATATTTTGAAACTCACATTAAGCAGACATATAGGCCTGAACTGCTCAATGCGAACAGCCTCTGTCTTCTTAGGAAGAAGAGTTATCGTTCCAAAATTCAGCTTAAACAACTGAAGCTGTCCCTCAAAAAACTCCTGAAACATGGGCATCAAATCTCCCTTAATAAAATGCCAACACTTTTTATAGAACTCCGCCGGAAACCCATCCGGTCCTGGAGCCTTATTATTCTTCATTTGTGCAATGGCCTCAAACACCTCTTTCTCTGTGAAAGGAGCAGTCAAGATCTCATTCTCGTCAGTCTCAAGTTGAGGAACATCGTCAACCCTAGACTCATCTAACGACACAAAATTCTCTTCCGGGGGACCAAACAACTGCTTATAATAATTAGTAATATAGACTTTCAGATTGTCTTGACCAATTATCGTCCCTTCGTCTTGTTCTAGTTGGAAAATTCTCTTTTTACGATGCTTCCCATTAGCAATCATATGAAAGAATTGAGTATTATCCTCGCCTGTTACTATTTTGCGAGCCTTAGCTCACAACGCCTACTTCAATTCCTCCTCGCGAAGAAGCTTTTTAAGTCGCATCTCCGCCTCTATCTTCGTTTCCAACTCACTGGAATCCAAGATAGAAGTTTCTGCTTTAACTTCAAGGTTTTGAATAAGTAGAAGAAGTCTCTCCTTCTCCTCCGTATAAATACCATGCATGTGCTTAGCCCATCCATGAAGGAACCTTCGGAGATGACGAATCTTGCATTGCCATCGCTCGATAGGCGTCCTTCCTCCTGAGTTTTTAGCCCACTCCCGAGCTAACAATTCGAGGAACCCTTCTCTTTCAAACCAGGCAAGTTCAAATGAGAAAATGTTCTTGTTGCCCACAAATGTTTGAACGCCCGAGTCCACTAGTAATGGTGTGTGATCAGAGACACCTCGTGTCAATGCCTGCACAGTTACCAAAGGAAACTTCTGTTCCCATTCGACACTAGCTAGAACACGGTCAAGTTTCTCAAACGTCGGTACCAGTAACGAATTAGCCCAAGTGAATTTCCTACCCGAGAGCTCTATCTCTCTGAGATCCAAGCTTTCGATAATAGTGTTGAACATAAACGATCATCTACCGTCAAAATTGTCATTATTCTTTTCCTCTTTTCTTTTGATAATGTTGAAATCCCCCCCCCCCCACTAAGAGAGGGAGCTACTCGTTACCGCAAATGCGAACCAGATCCACCAACAAATCTGGCTTGAGCTCTGGTTGCGCAGCTCCGTAAACCGCCACCAAAGCCCAATCAAACCCATCTGCCTTAGTTCTAACTCGAAACTTGACAGCAAACTCTTCCAAAACTACACTCCGAACTTCCAAAGTTTCGCACTTAACCCCAAGTAAAACCCCACCGGATCTTCCTCGAGGGGGAGGCAATGCCAGTCAAAATCCACCCCCCCGGACAAAGTGGTAAGAAATTGTGAAGTGAAGTTGCTTCTTCCAGTCTCAGACAAAGCAATAAAATCCAAATGATGTTCAAGAGAAGCATCCGCTGGAAACCTTCTTTTAGCCAAGTCTCTAAGACCTCTGCTATTCCAGAAAATGCCTCTCATAGTTCATCATGAATTTTTTTGGCGGTACGGATCCTAGCACTCCTACGCGCTGCTGAGACTGGATAAACCTTCCGTTTCCAAGTCCGTTTTGGCTTAATGTGACCATCAGCCTGGTCACAACACTCATTCTATGCTTCAATCACCAAGGACTCATCTACATGAAGAGACGTCTCAGGATTGGTACACCCCTCATCCTCCTCCGTCTTAGGTAATGCAGGGTCAAGATCGGCACACAAGCCATCAAGAACCCTAACCCCAAGTGCATCGATCTTCGAGTCGTTTATAGGTTTAACGGCAGCAATGTGACGAATCATATCTACCACTCGTTCAGCTTCCAAATCAAGAATGTCGTTAACCGACCTAGATATCTCAATATCATTATTACCAAGTGAAACTCCTATTTGATTTGCATTATGAATAATTTCATCATCGGTAAAATGCAAAATGGAATTCGACTTATTAACAGACATACCAGTGGAGATCTCGACGTCACGCAACTTGGCAGCCCTCATGGCACACCTCAGCTGCATGTCATCAACGTCAGGCTGCTCCTGCAGCCTCCCGCTGATCTGCCTCCCCTGGGAGATAGGATCCGGGATACCGCCAAAGGCGATGACCTCCTCGCGTGAAGCTCTGCTAGGGGAAAGGCCTCCTGCCCGTCCCCCAACAGCGGCGCCCCGGGCCGAAGCCACCGGGGCAGCAGAAGAAAACGGCGACGACTCCCGCGGCCTATCCACGGGCGACCCGCCGACAGCAGGGACCGGGGAAACCATCGCGCGGTGCTCCGGAGAGGAATCCGGTGAGACGGCCGCACCACCCGACCCACCCACCGCAATGGGGCGCGGTGTGACGGCGGCCTCCTGCACGGCCACTCCTCCGCACGCGTGCGGTGATGTGTAGAGGAACGTCGAGCCCGCCGTGGGAGCCATAGCCACAAATGCAGCTCCATCCACGGTGGTCATAGGAGAGGTAGGAGAGGTGGGAAGGGCCACCTGCCCCTCGGTATCTCCCAACTCAAGTACCGCCGACGCACAAATGGGAACCACAGGATCCACGGAACCCGGACAGACACCCCGAAGCCGAGGCGGAGCAGAGAACGGCCCCAAGGACCCAAGCTGCAAGGTGGACGTCGGAGCCGCACCAGATGACTGAACAGGAGCAATGTCACTAGAATCCGACGGACCCACCGGCTCCTTGGCCTTATCATCATTACCCTTAGCCGAATCATCCTGGTTCCTCAGGGCACCTCCTCCCTCAGACGTGTCCATAGGATTATCATCCTCAAAATCATCGAACAGATTAGGATCCCCATACTGAACGACTAGCTGACACAGAACACCTTCATAAGTCCAAGGCACCACGTTCGGTAAGAACTCAATATTAGCAACACTGACAAGTAAACGCGCCACCCCGTTAGCCCGAGTGAAGGGCATATCCACCTGCTCAGTCTTGCCAATCAAAGACCCCAAGCTCCACGTCACCAAAAAGCTGTCCAGGGGATCAGATGGCGCCCCGGAGAAACGAACCCAAATCTGCCGCAACGGCGTGCCCTGCGGCTCCTTCTTTTTCCACTCATCAAACTGCAACACAAAACTAGTGCCTGTGACCCTGCTCATACCGAACTTGAGGATTCTCATCTGATCCTCCTTAGATGGGAAATCAACTTTGTAGGATGTATCATTTAGCTTGAGCAACGACCACTGAAAATTACCCGGAGCGAGTTCCTGCAGCTGCTGAATAATTTGTGCCTTGGTCAACGGTCCATGAACTACCTTCACCACCCCGGGGAAAGAGGTCTCTACCGCTGGTGCCAAGGGTGCCACACTGGGAGACTCGAAGAACATCAACTCCGAGCAGCAGACCCCGTAAATCTGAACAGTAGGCTTAGGCCCAAGCATAAGAGTACACTCGGCAGCGGTATGTTTAGGTTTCCGGCACAGGTCACATAATTCCGCAGTGCAATCAGCCATAAAGTGTCCCGTGTCACCACAGCGGAAACAAGTGAGCTTCTTCTTCTTCGCCGCCCATTTGGACACCTTGTCAGCCTCTGATTTATCCGTACCTTGCTCAGAAGCAGAATCACCAGTCTGCATGGGCTCCGGCAACGTGACTTCGGCCAGGGCCTGAACCGTCTCCACCGCCACATGCGGTAGAACCGATCCCCGGCCGGCCACCACCTCAGTCTCAACCATAGTCTTCGGATGCCTAGGCGGATAGTTCCGCCTGTTCCCGCCCCGACCTCCGCGGAAACGGCCCCGGAAAGAGCGGTTATTAGGGGCGACCGCCCCCTCCACAAAGTTACCGGGCGGCCCCTGAAAACCCCGGATGGCATTGCCGTTGTCCGTCCAAACATATCCACGGCCACCCCCGGAAGACGAAGAACCCCGATGCAGCCCAGCACCGTAAGCGTCATACCCATCATCACCCCACTGACCACGCGGAGGATTCCGATCATCTCCCGCTGACGCACCCGCCCCACGGCCGATCGAGCCTTGGCCAGGGCCACCGCGGCCGCCCGCCATTTGCCGCGGCCATGGCCTTTGGTTCGGCTGTGGCTCGGCCCTAGGCGGCGGCGGCGGATCAGCCCTAGACTGTTGAGGCGGCGGAGTCAGGGTGCTCCGGAGGCCGAGTGTTTGCCGCGTTGAGCCGCATAAGGATCTCCCCAAGGAACCGAGTAATTCAAAAGAAAAATTGTCTAAAAAAAGTAATTCATTTTTTCTAAAACGGAACATAGTTACATGCCCGTGCGTTGCCATAGACTAATAAAAAGATGTCAATACACACTAACATGGGAGACGAGTAACAAGCTGAACATATCCCTAGCCCAACACCATTCACCGCTAGAAATGATACTTAGTCTGTTCTGCTCTTTCTCATCCCGCCATACATCTATTATTCGTAGTCTTTTCGTCAACCCGTTTCGTTGGTGCAACCAACACCACATCAACATCAGTGAGTTCATCAACGATGCCGCATCTTCTTCTTCATTTATCATCAGTTTAATTCTTGTTCCTACTTATTTTCTAAAATACTCTTCTTTTCTTTTTCCTCTTTATTTCCCGGAACACTCTTCCCAACACCATGCACCACTTGGCCGCTTTAGTTTTTTTCCTTGTAACACTCTTCCCTTCTACAACACCATGAACCATTTGGCCAATGTACTGTCATGTTGATTTGTTTCCTTCCCCAAGTGCTCCACTTGCTACTCTTCCTTGTCCTCCTCCTCAAACAAATTTTACTCTTCCTCCTTGTCCTAAGACTTCAACGATGTTTCAGAAAATATGCGAAAGCAACGGGAGACATTGAGCATGAACACGTCAATATATTCAGATTTTTTTTCAAACATTCTAGTAATTTAGCATCAATTTCAGGTCCATCATTTGTATATTATTACCCTTTGCCCCGTTGATAACAAATGAAACTAAATTTTCATTTCCTCTAACTATGATTGAAACTGTCATCCCTCATAAACCGAAACAGGGGAACATGTCAGGCAACGCTGTTTGACAAATACGCCTTAGGAAACAAATGATATTTTAGACCGTGTAGTGCAATTTGAAATACGTTCATATTGCATGTGTTAGACTATGCATACATATTACTTTGCAGAAGAGTTAGTGTCGATTATGTGAGGGAGTTTTCACTACTCGAATCGCAGAGTGTCTCGGGAACTCGGCAAAGCGACAAAAAAACTCAGTGGTGTGTTTGTTGAGTTTCATTCTTGGTAGGAGATACTTGATTGATTTATATCCCATAGTCCTCATCTAGTCCTCCAGTGAAATATATAAGGTATATAACGCGATTGGTTTAGAATGAAGTAGACGATAAAATGGAAAAGAGAGTAAATGAAATAAGGTTGAATTAACTTTCAATAGGGTCACATTGCACTACCGAGACTAACTAAAACTTGACTACTTATCTGTCTGCATTTTAAGAGAGGTATAGTTAGCTTCAGATTCATATTCTAAACAGAAAAAAATGATATATAATAAATGGTGAAAAAAAGGAGGGGAGAGTATGGAAAAATAAATATTATTAAAATAGTACATACAAATAAGTCATTTATCTCTACCTCACCCCTTGATTCTTGCTTCTCCTTCCCCTGTCATGTCCCATGCCTCCACGAAAAATATGTTGTTGGACCTAAAAATGAGTTAACACACATGGAATGACCACCCTGCCTTTTATTTTCAATTTCCTTTATTTACACCCTCGTTCAACTTTTGTTATTAGATATCATATCTCATGAAGACCAAGTATATTCCTCTCTCAATATATCCTATCCATCAATGAACCGGATTTCCCTAATGTTATATCACATCAAATTCACATATTTACTAACTAATTTTAATCATCTCCACAACATCTTAATAGGAATCATTGCACTTTAATTAGACAAGAAATCATCACATCATACACCATGTAACTGAAAAAACACACAAGCCATTATTTCCACAACACCTTAATTAGGAACCATTGCATCTTAATTAGTTACACATTCATCATTAGGAAACAAGTCGTCACACCATATATCATATCACATAACTGAAATAACACATCAACCAAAAATCACGCATCCCACACATAACCGATTTTGGTTGGCTCTACGGGCGCTCAATATGTTTAGCGTGCAATTAATATCATATCATATATAACATCAATGCAATCACATAATTAATGTGTAATTTTTTTGAAACGGGGCAAAAGACTTGCCATTTCATTGATTAAGAAGAAGAGAATTGCACCGTTAACTGGCGGAAAACCGGGCTAAAACCGATACAACTCAACCCATATGACATGTGCACCATTGGCCAACCTGGCCACCGACATGAAACTCGGAGCTACAAAGAAGAAAGACATCCGCCGAGGAGTCGCAAGCGTCATCGTCATCACCGGTTGCCTCGAACGGGCGACTCCGACTTCACCGTAGAGCTCCACTATCGAAGTCAACCCGCAAACAGCCGCCGAAGCCACGATGGCACATGCCAACAGATGGCCACACACGCAAGCAACCGTCAGCTCCGACTTTGACGACGAGCTTCGGAAGGGAAATATGCATGACTTGCGCCGAACGTGCCCTCCATAACGGAAGGGCACCTCGGACACGTCGGGAAGAACCGATTACCGAAGTCCACGCTGCGACCCGAGCTCCTCTCAACGCCATCATCGTTGCCAAAACAGAAACCAACGCCCCACCTCAGCAAGCCACGCAGCGAAGATGCCGCCATCCACCAGTCTCCCAGTCGTAGCCGGCTCCGAGACGATGCCCCCAAGGAGGAGAAAGACGCGAAGACGCCTCCATCGCCCGATCCAGCTGATCTGAGGTTTCCCTCCAGAGCCAATGCCGTGGAGAGGAGGAGCACAGCTCCAAGACGACACTTCCAAGAAAGGTCACGACACCCGCGGGCGCCGCCGTCGCCGGCTCTGATGAAGATCAGAACAAGGATTTCTCCCAGAGTTGTGCCACTATCAATCGCCACCGACCGCCGCCCACCATCCACCATCCCAGCCTAGGTCGGCCTCACTCTGACCGCGGGATCCCACGATCCACCCCGCCCAGATACGCACCACCCCCTGGCCGTAGCCGCCAACCACCACCGCAGCACCGTCGCGGCCACCACCACCGCAGCAACCAGAACGGAGCACCGACGCGCCAGATCCATATCGAACCGCTCGAGCGAAGCAGCTGAGCAGGAGCCGGCCCTCCACACGCAGCACACCTCGCGCTACGGGGACGTCAAGCCCGCCACGCCCAGCAGTCGCCGCACTCGCCGCGTGCCGGCCGCAGCCGCGCCCGCCGCCCGCCGGTCCACGCCCCACGCGCGCATCCGGATTCACCGCGCACACGCACGCCGCCTGCGCACACTGTCCACGCCCAGGCCGCGCCGGGAGCTCGGATAGAAGCCGCCGCCCCAGCACCCCTCCCTCCGCCCGCAGCCTACGCGAAGCTCCGCGCGCCGGCCGCCGCCCGAGCTCCCCCTCGCGAGCGCCCAGGAAACGACGGGGAGAAGAGGCCCCGCCGCCGCCGGATCCGTGCGGGCTTCGCTCAGTGGAGCCCACCGGCGACGGCGAGGGGAGTGAGTGGAAGGAGGGCGCGCGGTGGACGGGGCTGAGCCGCCGCTCGTGTCGCCCCGGGGAGGGAGCAACGCGAGGGCTGTTTCGCAATCTGTAATGTGTAATTGATATTATATCATATATGACGGCATAGCGGTCGTACCGCTGCTCGTATCGAGTTCGGCCTAAAAGCAATAAAAACTTCATTTTTCGAAAATGGTGTGTGGTACAAGCATGAGCGTTCGTACCCACGCTCATACCGTTGGGTGCCGATGTTGTGTGCCACACCAGAACGCAGGATGGCGGATGGTTGACTGAATTCGGTTGTATCCGCGCTCGTACCAAGGCAAGAGACGTCCAATTTGTTTATTTCTTCGAGCCAAGGTCAGTGGGTATATTGTAACTATCCGTTTACACTAACAATTATTATTTACCTTTGAAGCGTCTCAACCAATGATTCTTTGTAGGTCTTCATTTTTTTCCTTTTGCCCGATTGGGTATACGAATTATGTCCGTATACCGAACCGTGTTCTTTTTTTATCTCGTGTGTTATTTTCGCAGAGACTTGGACCTAGTGTGGCGACATGTACAATATGGTGCCAACCGTATACAAACCCGCACAAGCCGCTCGATGACTTCAATTCAACAAAATCTTCAACTACAAGTCCCGGTTCCACCAAATTGTTTTTTTTCTTGTCATTTCATAATTTTCTCAAGACTAGTTCTTGCGAAGTTCTAAGCTTAGGGAAGTTACTTTTGCATGTGTAGAGTCTTGTGCAATGATCTTTATCAGACAGATACTATAAAATCATGTGTCCCACTGTTTTTAACATGTCTGCTTAATTATTAAAAGTGCGTTAAGTCAACTGGGGGGGGGGGGGGGTTGAATAGACGATTTTTATAAATTCTTCATCGAGGAATTTCAGGGTGAGGAAATTCCTAAGCAAAGAACTACTTACAGCGGAATAAGTACTCAGATGCAGACATGGCATAATATAAGCATGGACATCATGATGAATTGGAAACAAAACACAGAGCACAGAAAGCGTAAGCACATGATAAAACATAATGAAGACAAACGGACTGAAGAAATTGAACTGAGAAAATTGAAAATGTCTTCAGTCAACGCCTTCAAGCAGATATGAACTGATACACAACACAATAATGAAGAAACGAAAGGGTTGAGAAAATAGAACCAGTTAGCTCGGTGAAGAGAATGATTTGGTAGACCAGTTTCAACTGCTGTGACAGTTGTACGTCTGGTTAGAGCGACTAGGTATTTAAACCTGAGGACATGCAATACTCACCGTATTCTCCTTGAACTAAGGTCACACAGACCTCGTCCAATTACTCGTGATAAGTTTTTAGGTGAATTCCAAACCTTCACAGACTTGGTTACTCGGCGATCTACAATTTCCTCTGGGATGCTCTAGACCATGACGCCTAACTGCCTGGAGGATGCACAGTCCTTAAAGGTAACAAGCGTCGGCTCCACACAGGAACAATCTCTTCAGTGATGCTCAATCACTTTGCGTTTGTAGGTGTTTGATTTGGGGTTTTAAATTTTTCTTCACTTGATGATTTTCGCTTAAAGTCCTCGGAGGATGGGATGCTCGCAATGATAAGTGTCAGTTTCTCGCGGAGCAGCCAACCAGCTAGTGGTTGTAGGGGTCGACTATTTATAGTCTAGGGAGCAGCCCGACATGATAAGACATAAATGCCCTTCAATGATATGACCGTTAGGTGGGTAGATATTTAGGACAACTGGCACATAGCACAACAACGGTCGGAAATTTGAGATTCAAGTTCCTCAGGGCTATAATGTTCCTTATTTGTACGCAATCCGCACTGGCGAATTCCTAACTCCCCAGTCAGGACAAATTCCTCAGAGACCAGAAGAACTTCGTCTTTGTCACTGAAGAAATTGACTGAACTGTATGAGATTATCAATGGCTTCACTCGAAAGGATTGGTAGGTGTAGGATTTTGAGTTGAGCATCACTTGGAAACTTTTCCTTAGTTTTACCTCGACCCCCTTTAACAATACGGTATTTCCTATGACTCAATAAAGAGAAAATGAAACTACGAAACAAAAGTCTTCACACTTCATGTTCCTCGCATGAATATCAAGTCTTCATGGTCACACCAATTTCTTCACTTTCAAAGTCTTCGGAAAGTCCTCAGAGATCCAAAGTCTTCAGTTGAAGACATTCATTTTGAGGGGTCGACTTTCTCTGTAAATATCAAACTCCTCATAGACTTATAGACCTGTGTATACTCACAAACGCATTAGTCCCTTAACCTATAGGTCTTCAATACACCAAAATCACTATGGGGCACTAGATGCACTTACAAGTATGATTGCTCGGTATTTGTATAAGGGAATCACTTGCTCAAGTTAGGCCTTATATTGCCAAATTATTGTTTTTATGTTCTTTGTTAAAGTTTTTGCTTACCTTGGGAACAATCTTATCATCCCCTGAAAACATCGCCATAATTCTACATTTTCAAAAAAAAATGTTTGATGGAATAATAAAGGGTTTGACACTTGTTAGAATTGTTCTAAAAGGAAAGGTTATGGAGTAACTCAACCCCATGGTGTTCTAGCAATAGACTCGGTGGCCCTTGATTTGGGCGTTGTTTATACGGAATCAACATTCCATAATATTTAAGATTATGCCAAAAATTGTTTTGCAATACATGACGCTTCAACTTCTTGCTGGTTCCATGGCTTTGTCACCTTATGTTGCTTTATGCCGCGTAAATCATCACCTCTCTTGAGTTTACGTTGAGGACTCTGCTGGCAAATGAATGATCCACCAGAGTTTCGGCTCGAATTTCGGCTATGAGTTTATCAATGTTTGTAGTGGAAACACTGCAACGAATATATTCGTCTTTCCTTTCAGAGTGTGTGTGTGTGGTAGCAAATAATACCTATCGTTGCGCTCGAATGAGACAATTCTTGTTCCATAGTATTCAAACATAAGCCTTAGCAAAAAAATCTCATTTGTATATCACCTTTTGGCATAATATTGAGAACTTAGAGATACCTATTCTAAATGCGCCGGAACATAACTGAAGTAAGTGCTTGAGAGCCTTGACTTGAGAACATTAGTGGATATGAATGAAAAAACTCTATATCTTGACTTTTTTGACAACACTACGTGCTCATTATAAAGAGAACAACAAAAAGAAATGAATAATCTATTTAATAAGAGGATCCAAGTATTTGTTTTCATGCTAGATTAAACTTTGACAAGGAGCATAGAAATTTATTCTGAAGCTCTAACTGGATTGGATGTCAAAATAGACTATATAACTGAGCATGTGCTACCTTGTACAAATATGTTCTAACTTGCTTATAGCTTGCATAGAAGACAAGGATACGCCTATAGGCAACAATCTTTATTGATGAGCTAGATGGATAACTTGGGTTTATCAACCTTCTTGCTTGAGGATGAGCAAGGCTTAAACTTGGGGAGGTTGATGAGTGAAGTTTATGCTTATTTTTTATAGTACATTTAGTGCCAAAACCTCTCATATCATATCCATCTAGCACTTATTCATGTCTTTGATGCATAGTTTTCGGTTTTTACTTGTTTTACCAAGTTTGTTGCAAAAAAATATTTTTATTAGTTTTCCTTTATTTTGTGGTCTTTCTGGTGTGTTGGCATGTTCATGGACTTGGCACATCAAAAGCACCAGGTTGGGGGTCAAACCGGAGAAGTTCTAGGCACCAGATTAAGGCCCTATGGTGAGTTTGATGATTTACATTTACCAAATTGTCCAACTTGAAGATCTAAGACCACTGACGCATCGAGCTTTTTAAGGGGAATCCAACGAGTCTAAGAACATCAAAATCGGAGTTCGTATGAAGAATGGTGACCAAAATACGAAACTCCTCTTGGAGTCCAGGGCATTTGATGGCATCTTGCGGTCGTACCAGCACTCATACCATATTCCGACGACTTCGTAAATTAGCGATAACTATGCCGATTTTCTCCGATTTTGTCCCCATTTTTTCCTAGTGGATCCTTGACGAACAAGGATCTGTGAAATTCGGGCCTGGCGGTTTTGGAGGACTTCCAAACAGGCCCTTATACGTTAACTTCTATGAAAAATTTCCAAGAGGCATGCAAAGGCATTAATCAGCTGGTGTGGACATGGAGGACTAAAAACGGTGTGCGGACTGAGGGTAGCTCCAATGATTAGGTTCCTTGTGGTGGAAACAACTCACAAGAGTTCAACTACTAGAGTTGGCACATGTGCTCGCATTTTTCTAGATTTAGTTTAGGTTTCTCAATTATGTTGATTTAGTAGGAGATGATGTTATTGTCAAGTACAAGACACCTATGATGACTTCGTCAATCTCAAGATTTGTCAGCTCGGTCTCTAAGAGGCGCACATAAGAGTAGGGTGTGCGTGCTCACGCACATTTATTGGGGTGAATGTTTGTAAGCATATATGAGTATCGATGCTTGTACTTTGTAATATGTTGTTATAAGAAAAATAAAAGCAGTGACTTGCATATATAGTTGCGGCTCGTATCTTATTTATTGGTACACGGGCACCCTTATCTCATAGTTGTGGCTCTTATCTTAAGAAAAGTAAAAGCAGTGACCTGCATATATAGTTGCGGCTCTTATCTTATTCGTTGGTACACGGGCACCTTAGAGCATCTTCAGTCGTGCCCCCAACAAGCCTTCCCCAGGTGTTTTTGCCGCGTCGGCGCCGAGAAAACGGCCCAGTCGCCCCCCAGAAGCCCGTTTTTCGCTGGCTCGGGCTGAAACTGGTGCCGGCAGACCCAGGCAGAACCCGGCGCCCTGGGGGGCGCCTGGGGCGCCAGCACAAGCGAAAAAGGGCGCATGGATCCGCCCCGTCGGCGAGTCCAGCGCCTATTCCTGCCGTTTCTTCCTGCTTTCCCCCCACTTTCCTCCCATTTTCTCCTTTCCTCCCACCAATCTCCCTCCCGCTCGCCTCTCAGCCGGCCGCCATGCCACCGAAGAAGTACGTCGCCCCCCGCGCGGCGGCAACCGCGACTGCCTCCGTCGCCCAGCCAAAGTAGAGGAAGCCAGGGCGCCGCCGTCCAAGCCACCGGGCATGACAAACGTCGAGTGGAGGGCGGAAGTTCAGCGATGGGAGGCTGTCGCCGCCGACCGGCGCAACAGGGCCATCGCCAAGAAAGCCCGTGACAACGCGGCACGCGCGGCTGCCGCTTCGGCGGACCAAGCCGAGGCCGAGGCGACACGTGCGGGGATGATAAATCCACCCGGCAGCCACGCCCAGTACGCTCCCTGGGGCCAGCAAAGCGTCGGCTCTCCGTCGCCGCAGCCGTGGGGATCGCCCTCGTCGAGTTACGCCGACGGGGACGCGCACGGAGCGCGGCCTCATCCTGAACCAGCTTCCCTCGACACCGTTGCCGACGCCGACGCCCATGCCGCCGCCGCTGCCAAGCCCGCGTGGTGACGCCTCCACGACGCCCAGCAGCACCGATGCCGCGCCGACACCGCCCAGCGCAGAAGCGGCTCTGACACCGCCAAGCCCGCGCACGCCAACTCCGCCGACGCCTGGGGCAGAGCCCGCCGAGTGATGCGAATGCAAACTTCTGCCACTCTATTTTTTGTACGCCTGTCCGATCGCCGAACTGTGACTTGCGATCGCCGGACTTGTGTGACGTCTTTTGTGAACGGGAACAACCAAGTTCGAATTTTCCGCGTCCTGGGGGCGGCGCCTGACGGCGTGACTAGAAGCTAGGTCGTCCCTAGGGGCCAAACTAGCGCCGATTCACTCCCAGACCGCTAATTTTCAGCGCCCTGGGGGGCCGAACGGCTGGAGATACTCTTACAACACATGAGCAGCATAAGTACTACTCCTTGATCATTCCCCATATAGCATGCAACCGGTGAAAAAACACGTCACTAGACTCTATCATTAGGCGTTGTCCTCTTTCTTCCCCACGATCGCGGTCACCTGATTAGATTTGACATAGCTTCAAGGCCGAACAATGCCATTGCCAGTGGTGTATTGGGGCAAGATGTCGTTGCTCTTCTTGGGCCTTGCCACCATGGCCTGGTGATCCCCATGTTGAAGATTGTTTTTCGGTGTACACTGGCAGTAACCAGGATAACACACATATGCAAGGCCTACATTGCAAGATAGGTTGTTGGTATCAACGACGGCTTGGCGACCCCAAAGTTGAAGATTGTTTTTCGGTTCACACTGGCAGTAACCAGGAAAACACATATATTCATAGCCTTGATTACATGACAAGTCGGCGTCAATAATGGCTTGAAGAGAAAGCACTAGAACCATGATAGTGGCAATGGATCTCTTTGTGAAGGACATCTCTCTCTCTCTCTCTCCCCCTCTCTCTCTCTCTAGGTTGTTTCCTATGCATTGCCAGATGGACATGCCTACGGCTGTCGTAGGCATAGACTGCCGTAGGCATAGATGGAAGTATGCCGACGGCTTTTCTATGTCGACGGTATTCCCCAGGCCGTCAGCATAGCTCCATCTATGCCTACGGCAGCCGTCGGCATAGATAAGGCCGTAGGCATATAAGGTTTTCCCGGTAGTGACACCATCACAAGTGAAAAAGCAATGCATTTTGATTGGCACTAGCGCAAGCTACCGCCTATGGAACATTCTAGATCTGTGTACGTGTACGTAGAGCTAGCGCACGGGTGAAAAAGCAATGCAGTTGGCATGTATATGATCGAAATTAACGGACAAACCGAGCCTCTATGGAACAATCCAGATCGATCTGTGTAGATGTGCTAGCGTGCAAGTTAACAAGCAATGACAATGCAGCTTGTTGTGTATTTGGCATTAACGTACAAACCACAACCGATGGAACATCTCTGTAGGTGTATTGAGTGGTTGTTATTATTTTTGACGCGTAGTGGTTGTTATTATTTACTAGCTGACGTAGGAAAATGCCAAATTAATTAGGCTGCGTGCTTCCAAATTTGGGTTGTAGTTCCCGTTTTACCCCCATAGATCTCTCCGGCATGCTAATCTCTCGTGACCAAGGAAAACAGGGGATCTCCCGTATAGTACTACTCCCTCCATTCCAAATTGCTCGTCGTGGTTTTAGTTCATGAACTAAAACCACGACGAGCAATTTGGAATGGAGGGAGTAGTACTTACTGCAGTGCACTTCTCTCGTTGTGGTTATCTTCTCTCAGTCATGGGTTCATGCATTCATAGCTAGGCCGGGAAATGGAAAAGGAAAAGAGATCAACACGTTCACTCTGCCGACGACGAGGCTCAGGCATGTATGCTCCATCTACTCCAACATGCAACTCAGTCGGAGGAGAAAGGTGAAATCATAAGCCAATAGCATGATGTACGGGTGTTAGCCTCAGGTAGGATCGGTCGGGTCGAATTGGTGGAAATTGTTCGCTGATTGCTGCGACGTTTAGACGAGATTCCGGTGTACTGCTGTCCAGTACGTACATGGTTCTTTGGTGTTACAAGCGCAACGGCATAGGCCGTGTCCAATTCTCCACCAAGCTCTTCCCACACAACGCAACGGTCTCCTATAAGTGCGTTGCTCTTGCCAGACTGGTCGTCTCGTCCTCAGCGTGTTTTTAAGTTTTTGTTCCTAGCATGCAGGAGCATGCCTAGTCGATCTGATAGATGTGAGTAGCCTAATATTATGGAGTTACATGGTTGTCTAGAGATAATAGTAACATTTAGTGAGAATAGTTATAGAGCTTCGCTGTTGAATTCTCAGTTAACGTTCATGGTGCTACTCAATTAATAGTGAAGCTGCTAGCTCTGTTCTCTTCTGCCAGCATGCTGTCATGGAAATTTGGTTTAGGGAGCAGATTTCAGAGGTATATCGGGTATTGACTTAGCAAAATAGTGAGGATTTAAAAAAGGTAAACGTTCATATCCGGTGCGCCGGCTGAAGCTTCGGCCGGTTGCGCTTGCTCGCTCGCTAGTCGGACTCGCAGCAGAAAACACGCGCCAAACCCTACTAGGCCCACTAACCACATATTTTTTCTTCCTTATCCTCCTGCGGAGCGCCACAGCCACAACTTCCCATCTCTTTTCCCCTGTTTCTCATTGCCGGCTCGCCCACACAGCAATAGCCACCGCCCAACAATGCTTCCATCTCTTTCACTCCGGCCAGATGTTGTGACCCCTAAAATTGCTGCTGCCCAAGCGCAGGTGACCCAGGCACTGCTGCGGGGAACCAACCCACACCAACGGACTGGAGATTGAAGATGGTCATGAGCACTGCGGCTGCATCCATGGGAGCGGCCGGCTGAGAGCATCCTCACCGATGGTGCTACAATCGACAAAGTAGTCTGCTACAAAGGATGAGAATTTTTGCTACCACCAGCATCGAGGCATGCTGGAGCTGGAGTCTCGGCCTCGCCATGCCCGACACCGCCGTGTGCTGGAACCGTGCCCTGTTTTTGCTTCAACCTTCAAGCAGGGAGCTGGAACTAGTGTGTGTCGAGCTGCAACAGGCCTCGAGGGAGTTCGATCCGTCGATGCGGTGTGTTGCAACCAGCAACGAGAATAGCTCTGACCGGCGATCTATTTTGCTGGAAGCGGCCGACCAATTTGTTGCGGACGGTGAAGCACGCCGGGCAACGGCGCCAAAAATGTTGGAACCAGCAGTCTATTTTGTTGGATCCAGCTGACCAATTCGTTACAGACGCGGGAGCACGCGGGGCACTAGCTGGCAACCTGCTACAACGACAGCCATGGCGGAAGCTATAACC
This sequence comes from Triticum aestivum, assembly GCF_018294505.1. Lineage (NCBI taxonomy): Eukaryota > Viridiplantae > Streptophyta > Magnoliopsida > Poales > Poaceae > Triticum > Triticum aestivum. The sequence goes on from NC_057809.1 coordinate 33,487,426, forward strand.
GGCAGCCATTTTTGCTGGAACCAGCTTCCATAGGAGCCACAACCAACAGCAGGAGTAGCTAAAAGCAGCGATGGGGAGATTTGTTGGTGCGCAGAACTAGTGTTTTTTGCTGGAATCGTTCGGCACAAATGCTACATTCCCGGTGGAAAAAGTTGCAACCGGCGACAGAGGATGCTGCGCACCAACAAAAAACAAGTTGGTATGCAGCAGTGGGTGCAGCATGCGGCGGAGGGTGCTGCCACCGTGGCCGGAGATGTGTGCGGCTGGTGGTGCCTGCGGGGAGGTGCTAGAGATGGATTGGTTTCGAGTGGCCCCGGCGAGCTGCGACGGAGAGCGGCCCTAGCGAGCTGCAGCGGCGAGTTGCGATGGCGAGCGGCCGCGGCGAGCTACGACAGCGAGGCGGGCAAGCGCATGAAGATTTAAGAGACCGTGAGGAGGCTACAGAGAGCACACAGAGGACCTGGGAAGACATGTGCGAGGGCACAACTAGTCAAATCGTACGGTCACGAGCGCTTAAATCATACGGCTGCGGGGCGACCGTCCCAAATTTGGGCCGGCACACCGGCGCCTATCAGCACCCAAAAATACATTGTGTCCTTGCCGATGTGCGTACTCAGACTACCCAGTTGGCCAGTTGCCCTACCCGATGTTCCGGACTCCTTGTGTGCTCGTGTCTTAAAAGGCCGATATTTCCCTCACACGGATTTCTGGAATGCACCGGCCCCGCGTTCGGCTTCTGCCACTTGGCGCAGCATTCTTGCTGGCCGTGACCTGCTCAAGAAGGGAGTTCAATGGGGTATTGGGGACGGCTGCCAGGTTCACATTATTTCTGACCACTGGATCCCATCATCTCCGCCTTGTGTTCTTCAGCCGCTCTGTCCTATTCCTGCTAATGCTAAAGTTAAGTGCCTTATGGATGAGGAAAGCGGATCCTGGAATGAAGCAACAGTGCGTGCCTTCTTTCGGAACGACGTCGCATGCGAGATTCTTCGGATCCCTATGTACAAGCATGGTGAGGATTTTGTTCGATGGACATTCACAAGATTTGGGGAATACACGGTGCGATCAGCCTACAATTTGGTTTGGTCTGCACACTTCCTGGAGTCTCATAGTAAGAAAGGAAAGGGTTTGAGTTCCAATTTTTCTTCCCAGGAAAAGGATTGGAGACTGTTATGGTCTATCAAAGCACTAGGCAAGATGAAAGTTGTCTTATGGCGCTTTGCGCAGAATTGTTTACCATCTGGGGAACAACTTAAACGCCGCCAGGTACCCAACTCTGAACACTGCTGCTTTTGTGCTCGGTCTAAATCTGTTTTGCCCATATGCCGGGGACGTGTGGGATATCATCAAAGAGGAATATAATTTCAGCCTGCATTGTGGCACTTTTCTGTCTCCAAGGCAATGGATTTTTGACTTCTTGGCAAGGTCGTCTGATCAGGTGCGTACTGTCTTGGTTGTGACCCTCTGGCATATTTGGGAGGCTAGAAACTTTACGAGAAACAATCCGGAGGCTCCCCATCCACGACATACTGCTGAAAAGATCAAGGCTTATGTCACCTTTATCTTGCAGCATCTTTTCCTTCCAGTATCTGAACATAGGCGTGAAACCAATGCGTCTAGCTCCAACTGGTCTCCGCCGCCGCCAGGTACCATCATGTTCTACTCAGACGCTGCAACTTTCTCGAGCCTGGATAAATCCGGCATTGGGGTCGTCGGCAGGGATGACGGAGGTCAACTCGTGGTGGCCTGTAGCGAGCCTATTGAGGGTAGCTTGAAACCTGAAATGGCTGAGGCCATGGCTCTTGGACGTGCGGTTCTTTTGGCGCATGATGAATAAGTTTCAGATGTTATCTTCGCCTCTGACTGTCTCTCACTTGTGCAAAGGATCAACTCACCTCCTGCAGCCCCAGTGGCCCCGCTCAACTCGGATGCCGGCCACAACGTGTTGATGGTTGTATGTCTCGTTAAGACAGAACTAGGAGCAGCACCTAGGTTTTCACTTTCGTTTTCAGAAAAGTTTCAGCACCAATTGAATCACTGAAATTCAGTGATTTCGGTTTATGTTTCCGCCAAAAGGCTGAAATATTCACTTGAATTCAATTATTTTTTTAAAAAAATTGAAAAATATTTGTATTCATGTGTACAACTGAAATTGCTGAAATAATTGGCCGAAAGGTATATATTTCAGTGTCGAATTTCATCGAAATCTTATCGAAAGTGAAAACCATGAGCAGTACGTATCACACATTTGGTCATTTGTCGCCTTCTTCATGTGAGATTCATGGTTCTACTAGTAGTACTATCATGGTGGCGAAATGAGAGACGCTCCTTATTAGACTTAGGATGGTTTGGGTGGAATAGCACATCACTGGACGGGTGGCTCTACATATATTTATATGAGAATATCAGGTACAGTTACAAGGCATATAGAAGACGTATAGAACTACAATTCTAACACCCTCCCTCAATCTCAACTATGTTCTGTAGTTTGAGATTGTGCCAACAATCCTCGAACAAAGGTAATGGCAACGGTTTGGTGAAGATGTCTGCAAGTTGATCTTTAGAGAAGATTAACTTGATCTAAGTAGTTTCTGTGCAACACGTTTTTTAACAAAGTAGTAATCAACTTCGATATGTTTTGTTCGTACATGAAAATACCGGATTGGAAGAAAGGTATGTAGCGTCAATGTTATCAAGCCAAAGAACCGGTGGTTGTCGCTAAGGTACTCGCAACTCACGAAGCAGGTATTGTACACAAATAAGTTATGCGGTCGCATTAGCTACAGTCTTATACTCAACCTCTGTGCTACTACGGGACACCGTGGCTTGCTTGCGAGCACTTCAGGCGATCAAGTTAGGGCCAAAAAGACTGCATGTCCCCCTATGGATCGTCGATCATCAGGATTACCTGCCCAGTCTGCATCTGAAAAAACATAAAGAATGCTAGAGGGGGCAGGTCGAAGATGTAATCCATAGGAGGCTGTCAGGCGAACATAACGAAGAATGTGTTTGACCGCTGAATGACGTGAATCCCGACGTGTATGTAGATATTGGAAAACTCGTTTGACCGCAAAGACTATCTGGTCTGGTGATAGTGAGGTATTGCAGACCGCCAACAGGACTACGGTACATAGTAGCATCATCAGGACATAGAAGTTCACCGTCAACAACATAAATCTTTTCAGTAGCAGACATGGGTGTGGAGGAGGGGTTGCACTTGAGCATAGCAGCACACGACGCAATAGATCCAAGGAATACTTCTTCTGAGTGAGATAGAGTCCATCTGAAGTGTGGGCAACCTCGAAACAAAGAAAATAATGAAGCTTGCCAAGGTCCTTAACAACAAAATCAGAACAAAGAGTTGGTAGAAGACGATCAACAGACGACACTGAGGAACTGACAAGAATAATGTCGTCAACATAAACTAGAAGATATATACATCAGAACGCTGGAAAAGAAACAGTGATGTATCAGCTATAGATGGAACAAAACCATGAGCATGTAGAGCAGTCGCAAGACGAGCATGCCAAGCACGGGGTGCCTACTTCAGACCATAAAGTGCTTTGTCCAAGCGACGAAGGTGATGAGGATGATTAGGATCAACAAAGCCGGGGGGGGGGGCTACGTCATGTAAACTTCCTCCTCTAACACACCATGAAGAAAAGCATTCTGAACATCCAACTGTCGGAGAGACATGCCATGAGTAACCGCCAAGGACAGTAAGACGCGAGTGGTGGTGGGCTTGATAACTGGAGTGAAAGTATCCTCATAGTCAAGGCCATGGCGTTGTTTGAAACCTTTAGCAACTAGACGGGCCTAGTAACGCTCAATGAAGCCATCGGAATGTTTCTTCACCTTGAACACCCATTTGGAGTCAATGATATTAACACCAGGGGAGGAGGAACTAGATGCCATGTTTGGTTGTGAATGAGAGCATGATACTCTTGTTCCATAGCAGCCCACCAGTGTGGAACACTCATAGCAGCTTCATAATGATGGGCCTGAGAAGTCGGATCAGAAACTGCATGAGCCATATGTCGTGGAATTGTTACGGCAGATGTCCTAGCAAAACGACTTAGTCGTGGGGACATCACAACTAGGAAGCTTAAAAGGGTTAATCGGGACAAAGGACACGAGAGGTTTTATACTAGTTCGGCCCCTTACGATGAAGGTAAAAGCCTACATCTAGTTGTGTTGGAATTGCTGGGGTATCGATCACCAAGAGGCTAATCCGCCGGCTTGGTTATCGATCTCTTGTTTCTTGCCCTAAGCCGCCACCGGGTCGTCCCCTTATATACACGGGTTGACGCCTGGTGGCCTACAGAGTCCCTGCCGGCTCATAAATCGAGTCCGTCTCGGTGACTTCTTTTACATGCCTTTCTTTACAAGTCTTCCGTTACATACGGTGGTTTAGAATATTGGGCCTTAAGCCGCCTCTAGGCCTTTAGGCCTTCTATAAGATTTAACAACCTATCGCCTTGAGTGTTTACTGGGCTTCCTTTGTGACCCGCCATTTGGGTCTTGACCCGGCCCCTCCTGGGCGGGTCATAACTGATAGTATATCCCCAACATTAGGCCCCAGGTTGACTTTGAACTTTGTTCTTTGTCAATCTTCAACACTTAGACAAAATCCATCTTCTTGTCCTCGCAGAGGTTTTTTGTAACCCGCCATGACGTCATCTCTTGAAAACGCAAAAAACTTTTATGACATCATCTCTCAACGGATCTTCATCTTTAATGCCTCCCGAGAATCGAGGCGTCCGTTTAGTTGGATAACCATTATTTGGGTCTTCCTTGATTTTCGCGCCCATCTATTTGCTTTTTTTCCTTATAAATAGGCACACGGCCGGTTTTTCTCATTCTCCTTTCTTCTTCGTCTTCCTCCTCTCGCGACCTCCGCTGCTGCTCGAGCTCCGCCGCCGTCGCAGGGCACCTCGTCATCGTCGACCTTGGCCGCTGCATCAACCAGAATCAGTTCAGAGAAAGGCGGCGATCTTCCGTGGAGGATCCGTGGCCGTAAGTATTCACCCTCCGTTCCTCAGATTCACACTTAGAGCTTCTAGGTTTTCCTGCGTGTTCTTCGTAGTTCTTCGTGGTTCTTCTCAGTTCTTCCACTGCGGCCTCTTCTTGATCCACAAAGATATGTATGCTTATGAGGTAGTTGTTTGGTGCCTCCTCTTGAATTTAGTAGACCCTTTTTTCTGGTACGAAGGCCGCATTAGAACTGATGAACTCATCTAGGCTATATTTTTAGGTCTAGAAATTTTTCCATTTTGAACAGCCATTTGATCCATAATAATATCCAGAAGTTAAGAAACCTGTTTGTCTCCATACTTAACCAATTCTGTCGCTGGTATTTCTCAAGTGTCTGTAGTCATGGCAGCTTACTGCACCGGCTTACTTTTCCTTATATGACATTAGCCCTTATTTAAGCCGCCATTACTCCCCTGCACCATTAGCACTTAAGTTAACCATTGTCATTGAATTGAACCGGCAGGTTGTTTTCCTTTCGCCTTGTTTTTGAACTTCATGCAGTCCAAAACGCCGACTGTCTGCAACTGGGTTCCTTCAATAGTCACCGAGGACACTCTGAAGGACTTCTTTACCATAGGTTTTTTGCCAGGGAAGAATATTATGTCCTACCGTGCGCCTGACCCGGAGGAGGAATGACCCAATCCAAAAGATGGTGAAGTTATCGTCTTTTCTGATCACATGAACCGTGGCTTTTCCCCACCCGGCTCAAAGTTCTTCAGAGATGTCCTCCATTTTTTCAAACTCCATCCTCAAGACCTCGGGCCTAATTCCATATCCAATATCTGCAACTTCCAAGTTCTCTGCGAGGTGTACCTTCAAGAAGAACCGACTGTAGAACTCTTTAGAGAGTATTTTTATCTGAACCGTCAGAATGAGTGCACCAATGGCCCTAGCCTGGAACTTGGAGGTATCTCAATTCAGCGTCGACAAGGCACTGTCTTACCCCTTATAGTCTTGCCAAGTCATCCCAAGGACTGGAATCAGACTTGGTTTTATTGTCAAGACACTTCACCAGCAAATGAGCATCCACTGCCGGGTTATCGCTCAGAGCGTCTTGACTCCAAATTTGCACTTCCTGACGAAGTCACTGTTGCTGAACGCAAGAAGCTGACACCATCCATCCAAAGGATTAATGCTTTATTGGGGAACGGCTTAACCGGAGTTGACTTGACCCGTTGCTAGGTTGCGTGGCGGGTCATCCCTCTAAGCCGTCGATCAAAATTGATGTACGAGTATGGTGGAGGCCCAGATGACTCTCTTCATCACAGCTCCGTTCAATTAATTGAAGAAGATATTGTTTCAATGTCAACCCTTCTGGTGAACGGAAAATAAGAAGGCTGCAGTAAAGTCGGGTTAAACCCCTTCTGCAAGCTTAACCCGGTGCTAGAGGTAAAGAAACCCCGATCTCTCTCCTTTGTATTTTTCCCGGCCGTATTGTTTTTTAATACCTGCCTGACCTTTCATCTTGTTTTTACCTGTTTACAGGCCAAATCTGATTTCAGGAAAGTCAAATATGACCACGAAGCTGCCAAGAAAGTGAGAGTCGCTGCGATAAACGCCAAGAAAACGACCCGGAGGTCTAAAAAGAAGAAGAGCACCGCTGAAGACTTGATGAAGCTTGACGATACTTCTGAGTCGGAGGTAGCCCTTGACTCCCTTGGCCAACTTTTTAATAATCTTATTAACACTGATCATTACCAGGACGACACTGGGGCCAGTCAGGCCGTGGAAGAAGAGGTAACTATTTCCTCCGACTTAGCCCATTTGCCAAGACAGAAACTTCGAGTCGTAACCCGGAAAGTAAGGTTTTCACACCCTTTGGCTTATCTGGACCCTCACTTTCTTTTGAAAAAGCAGCAACATGAGAGCCGCCATCAAGCCCAGAACGAAGATGAACCGCCTGTTGTTCTTCAACAAACTCCTCAAAAGCGCCGGAATGAGGTTTACTTCTTTGTCTTTGACTTTCTGTTTAATGGATCCTTTCCCTTTTATTACTTAACTTTATTTTATCTTTTCAGGAGGTGTCTCACTCTTCTGGCGACTCGTCTCATACCCAATTTCCGGCCTTCAAGACTGCCCCTGGGTAAGAAAAGAAAAATCCTCTTTCCTCCGTGTTTTTCATACTGTATCTTTATACTGATAGTCCTATAATATTTCTCTTAGTGGTCAAGCTAAGTCCAAGAAGGCAAAGGCAACTAAGCCGGTGGAAGACCCGCCAATTCCTGTCCCTGAACCGGCCATGCCATCTTCTCCTCCGTGAACTGATACTTCAGAAGACCCGCCTGTCAATGCAGAAGCAAATCCTCCAGAGCCGTCGATTGACAAAACCACCATTAACCCTTCTGCCACTGGGCCATCCAGCTCGGCTAACCTGCCATCACCGTCTGCTCAAGACGTCCTGATCACTGGGAGCCGCTTCATTGAGCCGGGGAATCCCGCCGTGTTGGCTCGTCATACTGCGAAACAAGAGGCACTGGAGAGACAAAAAGTGCGTTTTGATATTTCGCATTATGACCATCTGAATGCCAACGATATATTATCCGTCTATCTCAGCCATGTGCACTCCAGCTGTGACTCGGAGATTGAAATGGTCAATCAGTTGCAGCTGAAGTACGAGGTACGTTCTTCCAACTTATATTCTGCCAGCCCCCAAGTCTTCAGATTATGAGAAAACCGGAATGATCTGTAGACTTTATGATATAGGGTTAGACTTTACCTTTAGATTTTTCTGGAGTTCAATAAAGTATAACAAAGCTTCACCTGTAGTCCCCAAGGGCCGATTCATTTGACCGTAAATGAGCCAATTCTTTGAATTTTCTTAATCGTCTCGTGCCGAACTCAACAAATATTGTAGTCTGGCTTACCCTTGAGATACTTGCTGAATATCATACATTAGCCCCCAAGTGCCAAGTGCTATTACTTTGTAAAGTACTTGGGACTTGAAGTATAGTAGAGTCATAAAAATTTGTTTTGGCATACATTAGCCCCCAAGTGTCAAGTGTCTTTGCAGTGCAAAGGCACTTGAGACTTAAATCTTGAACTTTGAGCTTTGATACACCTGTATATGTCTTGCAGAACGCCCTATCTGAATTGGGTTCGCAGTTGAATGACGCCAAGACCCGGCTGGCGGATCAGGAGGCAGAAATCAAGGCTGCCGACTCCAAGCTTCAATTAAGTCTTGGTGAGACGGAAAAATTGAAAAACAGCTTGACTGCCAAGAAGAAAACCTGGGCTGAAGAGAAAACACTGCTGACACAACGCGCCGAAAAGGCGGAAGCAGCTCTTGAAGAGGTTACTACAGAACTGACCGATTTAAAGAACCGGGTATCTCAAATGGTGTCTGCCATCTTTGGTAAGCCATCTGTACTGACCTTTTGTACCTTATGCTGAACCGGAATATAAACCGCTGGCTGATCCTTTGTTTATAAAACATGTGCAGGCCCATGAAGCAAAAATTTGAGCCAAGACAATGTGATTAAACTGAAGGCGGTGTATACCTTAGTAGAGCAATTGTACATTGGCGCACAACGGGCACTTGCCGCTATTTCTCCTGCCAACTGCTACCTCTTGAGCACTGCGTTGGATTTCCCCGAAGAGGAAGGGATGATGCAGCAAAGTAGCGTAAGTATTTCCCTCAGTTTTTGAGAACCAAGGTATCAATCCAGTAGGAGGCTACGCACGAGTCCCTCGTACCTAGACAAAAGCAATAGCTCAACGCAACCAACGCGCTTAGGGGTTGTCAATCCCTTCACGGTCACTTACGAAAGTGAAATCTGATAGAGATGATAAATAATATTTTTGGTATTTTTTGATATAGAGATGCAAAGTATAAAGTAAAAGCAAAGCAATAATAAAGTGATGGAGATTAATATAATGAGAAAGAGACCCGGGGGCCATAGGTTTCACTAGTGGCTTCTCTCAAGAGCATAAATATTCTACGGTGGGTGAACAAATTACTGTTGAGCAATTGACAGAACTGAGCATAGTTATGAGAATATCTAGGTATGATCATGTATATAGGCATCACGTCCGAGACAAGTAGACCAAAACGATTCTGCATCTACTACCATTATTCCACTCATCGACCACTATCCAGCATGCATCTAGAGTATTTAGTTAAAAACAGAGTAACGCCTTAAGCAAGATGACATGATGTAGAGGGATAGTTTCATGCAATATGGTAAAACACCATCTTGTTGTCCTCGATGGCAATGATACAATACGTGCCTTTCTGCCCCTTCTGTCACTGGGAAAGGACACCACAAGATCAAACCCAAAGCTAAGCACTTCTCCCATGGCAAGAACAACCAATCTAGTAGGCCAAACCAAACTGATAATTCAAAGAGACTTGCAAAGATAACTAATCATACATAAAATAATTCAGAGAAGATTCAAATATTATTCATAGATAGACTTGATCATAAACCCACAATTCATCGGTCTCAACAAACACACCGCAAAAAGAAGATTACATCGAATAGATCTCCACGAGAGAGGGGGAGAACATTGTATTGAGATCCAAAAAGAGAGAAGAAGCCATCTAGCTACTAGCTATGGACCCATAGGTCTGAAGTAAACTACTCACACTTCATCGGAGGGGCTTGGATGATGATGTAGAAGCCCTCCGTGATCGATGCCCCCTCCGGCGGAGCTCCGAAACAGGCCCCAAGATGGGATCTCGTGGATACAGAAAGTTGCGGCGGTGGAATTAGGTTTTTGGCTCTGTATCTAATCGTTTGGGGATACGTGGATATATATAGGAGGAAGAAGTACGTCGGTGGAGCTTCGAGGGGCCCACGAGGCAGGGGGCGCGCCCTAGGAGGGGGGGGGGCGCCCTCCACCCTCGTGACCGCCTCGTGGCTTTCTTGACGGAGGGTCCAAATCTCTTGGATCTTATCTGATGAGAAAATCACGTTTCTGAAGGTTTCATTCCGTTTGGACTCCATTTGAAATTCCTTTTCTTCGAAACCCTAAAACAGGCAAAAAACAACAATTCTGGGCTGGGCCTCCGGTTAATAGGTTAGTCCAAAAAATAATATAAAAGTGGATAATAAAGCCCAATAATGTCTAAAATAGTAGATACTATAGCATGGAGCAATCAAAAATTATAGATACGTTGGAGACGTATCACCAACGAAGGACCCAACCGGCTCAGTGACGTCTTAAAAAAGCTGTCAATCTTACCCGCGAGGTTCCAAGAAGTGAAGCGCTCCTGTGCCAGAGCCGGAGCTTTGACTGCCCTGAGCACTCCAAGGCTTGGGTGCCAGATCTAGACCCAGTCGATGTAGCCAGAGGGTATCCTACCGTGAAGGAAGATGGATCTCCCTTTGAACATGATGACTTCATGGCTTGCATGCGCGGAGTTCGACCTCAGGCGACTATTCTTGGAGATGAAACCAATATCGACAAGTATCAGCCGGGTTTTGATGTGGAAAATAAGAAGATGGCAACTCCCTTGTACAAGGTGACAGATTTAATCCCGCCTGTTCGTGAACATACATTTGCTCCAGAAGTTGATCCGGCTGGCCTAATTGATGAAGAAGCAGAATTTATTATCGTGAACGGTTTTGATTGGTCAAAGCCCAGCTTCCAATCAGCAGAATGCGGTGAACCGGCGAGGGAGGAGTGATGACCATCTTCATGGGCTTGTAAAAGCCTTGTAATAGATTAGTTTTTGAAAACACTGCACATTCTGCCTATGCCATCGCGCATAAAACACCGTGTGTTACCCTATGCTTTCTGATGTTAATATATGCATCACATTTATGGTTGTCCCTACAATACTTCAACTCTGTTCCTGTAGATAAAAAGGGAAAAACTAGCTTGGCGGCTTAGTACCAAACGGGTCAGAACACCCGATTTATAGCCAATATTTTTATCATAGTAAAAAACAGAACCAGATGTAAAAAGAAAACAAGGCTGAAATAACCTTTGATTAATACAGAAAGCAACTGTTCATAAACAATAGCCACACCTGTACCTTTGATCTTCGGACCACCGGTTTAAAGGACCCGGGTGATGAAGTTGATAATCCAGTCTTTTTTGAGAAGTCAATGCTTCTGAATATTTAATGATTATCATGCCCTGGCGGCTTGTTGTCAAATAGTCCAGCCGGTGAAAAGACCATACTGATTATTTGTGAAATTGAGACAACAAAAAACCAATAAGGCAAATAACAGGTGTTAAACAAAATTAACCTTGTAATTAAAGGATGGGGGTTTCTGATTTGAATACGATCAGTAAACCGGACCAAAGGGGTTAAGCTAAGGTTCGAATACGACCATATATCCCCCAGTGGTTTTGGCGTTGCGCCAATCAAGAGGGTACCGACAACTATGTTCTCTTTGGTTCGAATACGACCTATGTTTGAACAGGAAGCCCCCAAATGACCTTGAGGGGTTTTTAACGACCCTGATTTGAATACGATCCAAGTCGGACCCAAAAGGGGTTAAGCTATGATTCAGATACGATCAAGAAGCCCCCTAGTGAGTTTCGCTTTGAGCCGATCAAAAGGGTTATGACAGCTATGTTCTCTTTGGTTCAAATACGACCTATGTTTGAACAGGAAGCCCGCAAGTGACCATGATAGTTGCAGCTAGATTCGAATACGATCATAAGCCGAACAAAAAAAGGTGAGACTTGATTCAAATATGATCAGTTCCTTAATAGTCATTTGAAAATAGTAGTAAGAAATAATAAATATGCGTAATCTTTTTGAAAAGAAAAGAGACCGATGGTCCTGCTTTATTACTTATCATAATATATACAACCTCAAAGTATGTACATGATGAGAGCCGGTGGCTTAGGTGTAGTATGGCCGGAGTTGAGCAATGTTCCACAGCCGGTGGCTCTCCTCTTCCGACTTACTTGAATCTTTGTGCTCTTGAACGTCAATGAGGTAATATGACCCGTTTTTTAAGTTCTTGCTGACCACAAAGGGTCCTTCCCAAGGTGGGGATAGCTTGTGTGCATCTGATAGATCCTGGATGAGCCGGAGCACCAGGTCACCTTCTTGAAAAGTCCTGGACTTAACCAGGCGGCTGTGATAACGGGGCAGGTCCTGTTGATAAATTGCTGATCGAGCTGCTGCTAAGTCTCTTTCCTCATCTAACAAGTCAAGTGCATCCTGCCTGGCTTGTTCATTGTTAGCTTCAACATAAGCCGCCACACGGGGCGAGTCATGACGGATGTCACTAGGCAACACTGCTTCCGCTCCACAAACCATGAAGAAAGGTGTATAACCTGTAGACCTGTTAGGGGTGGTGTTGATACTCCACAGCACTGAGGGTAGCTCCTCTACCCAACAACCCGGTGTTCGCTACAAAGGAACCATAAGCCGGGGCTTGAGACCTTTTAAGATTTCCTGATTTGCTCTCTCAGCTTGACCATTGGATTGAGGATGGGCTACAGAAGAAACATCAAGCCGAATATGCTCGCGCTGACAGAACTCCTCCATAGCCTCGTGGGATAGATTAGTGCCATTGTCAGTGATAATGCTGTGTGGAAAACCAACACAGAAAATCACTTTTTTCATGAACTGAACCGTTGTGGCCGCATCACACTTACTCAATGGTTCTGCCTCAACCCACTTAGTGAATTTGTCAACTGCCACTAAAAGATGTGTCTTTTTATCATTAGACCTTTTGAAAGGTCCAACCATGTCAAGCCCCCAGACCGCAAACGGCCAAGTGATGGGGATCATCCGCAGCTCTTGAGCCGGCACATGTGCTCATCGCGCAAATTTTTGACATCCATCACATCTACTGACCAGATCTTCTGCATCAGCGTGAGCCGTCAATCAGTAAAAACCATGACGAAAAGCTTTAGCCACCAGAGATTTTGACCCGGCATGATGACCACAATCGCCTTCATGGATCTCACGAAGTATTTCTTGGCCTTCTTTAGGGGAAACACACCGCTGAAATGCTCCAGAGACGATGCGATGGTATAGTTCTCCGTCAGAAATCGTCATTGACTTAGACCGTCGGGTTATCTGTCGGGCCAGGGTCTCATCCGTTGGCAGCTCGCCCCGGGTCATGTAAGCCAAGAACGGTACTGTCCAATCTGGGATGACGTGAAGAGCCGCCACCAACTGCGCCTCCGGGTCAGGAACAGCTAGATCTTCTTCTGTAGGTAACTTAACAGACGGGTTATGCAAAACATCCAAAAAGGTGTTAGGTGGCACCGGCTTACGCTGAGATCCCAACCGGCTTAAAGCATTAGCCGCTTCGTTCTTCCTACGGTCAATGTGCTCCACCTGATAACCTTTAAAATGCCCTGCAACAGCATCAACTTCACGGCGATAAGCCGCCATGAGAGGATCTTTGGAATCCCACTTGCCTGACACCTGTTGAGCTACCAAATCTAAGTCGCCAAGACACCGGACCCGGCTCAGGCTCATCTCTTTAGCCATTCGAAGACCATGGAGCAACGCTTCATATTCCGCCGCGTTGTTAGTGCAAGGAAACATCAGCCGCAACACATAACAAAATTTGTCACCTCGAGGGGAGGTTAAAACAACTCCAGCCCCTGAGCCTTCCAACTGTCTGGACCCATCAAAGTGAATAGTCCAATATGTGGTCTGGTTTCTCCTCCAGCATCTGCATCTCTGTCCAGTCATTAATAAAATCAACCAGTGCTTGAGACTTGATCGCAATACGTGGTACATACTTCAACCCATGAGACCCAAGCTCAATGGCCCACTTGGCGACTCGTCCAGTGGCTTCTCTATTTTGAATGATGTCTCCCAAAGGAGCAGAGCTAACCACAGTGATTGGGTGACCCTGAAAGTAATGTTTAAGCTTCCGCTTCACCATGAACACCCCATATACGAGCTTCTGCCAATGTGGATATCTTTGTTTGGATTCAATCAACACCTCACTGACGTAGTAAACCGGCCGTTGAACCAGATGTTCCTTGCCAACCTCCTTACGCTCCACCACAATTGCCACACTAACAGCTCGTGAGTTGGCGGCTATGTATAACAACATCGGCTCTTTCTCAACTGGAGCAGCAAGGACTGGCAGCTCAGCAAGCTGTTTCTTCAGATCCTCAAAAGCAGAGCTCGCAGCATCGCTCCAAACAAAATCATCCATTTTCTTCATCATCTGATACAAAGGCATCGCCTTCTCCCCTAACCGGCTTATGAACCGGCTCAAAGCAGCAATGCGACCCGCCAGCCATTGAATGTCATTGATGCATGTTGGTTTGGCCAGGGATGTGATTGCCTTAATCTTCTTCCGGTTAGCTTCAATACCCCGTTTGGACAGCAAAAAACCCAAGAGCTTGCCAGCTGGGATTCCAAAAACACACTTGGCCGGGTTAAGCATCATTTTGTAGACCCAGAGGTTATCAAAGGTCTCTTTTAGATCTGTGACCAAGGTTTCCTCTTTCCTGGATTTTACTACTATATCATCTACATAAGCATGAACATTACACCCAATCTGATTGTGAAGGAAATTCTGCATACACCGTTGATAAGTTGCCTGGGCACTCTTGAGCCCGAAGGGCATAGATACATAGCAGAAGGCCATAAACGGAGTGATGAAAGTTGTCTTCTCCTGGTCCTTGATTGCCATATTGATCTGATGATAACCTGAATATGGATCCAGAAAACTCAAACGTGCGCAACCCGCCGTAGCATCAATGATTTGATCAATACAGGGAAGAGCAAAAGGGTCAGTTGGACAAGCCTTATTTAAATCGGTGTAATCCACACACATATGTCAGGTGCCGTTCTTTTTGAGTACAAGCACCGGGTTGGCTAACCACTCTAGGTGGAAGACTTCCACAATGAACCCGGTCGCCAAAAGCCGGGCCACCTCTTCTCCAATGGCCTTGTGCCTTTCCTCGTTGAATCGTTGGAGAAATTGCCTAACCGGCTTAAACTTTGGATCAATATTGAGAATGTGCTCAGCGAGTTCTCTCGGGACACCCGGCATGTCAGAAGGTTTCCATGCAAAGACATCCCGGTTCTCACGGATGAACTCGATGAGCGCGCTTTCCTATTTTGGATCCAAGTTGGCACTGATGATGAACTGCTTGGATGAATCGCCGGGCACCAAATCAACCATCTTGGTGTCATTAGCTGACTTGAATTTCAACACCAGTTCATGCTCCGTTGTTGGCTTCTTTAAGGACGTCATGTCCGCCGGGTCAACATAATCTTTATAAAACTTTAGCTCCTCTGTTGCACAAACGGACTTAGCATATGCAGCATCTCCCTCTTCACACTCCAGGGCTATTTTCCGGCTTCCATGTACTGTAATGGTGCCCTTGTAACCCGACATCTTGAGCTGCACATACACATAACACGGCCGAGCCATGAACTTGGCGTAAGCCAGCCGTCCAAACAAAGCATGATATGGGCTTTTGATCTTAACCACCTCAAAGGTTAATTTCTCCGCTCCGGAATCATATTCATCTCCAAAGGCTACTTCCATTTCAATCTTGCCAACTGGGTATGCCGACTTGTCGGGCACCACACCGTGAAAAATAGTGTTGGATTGCTTAAGACTCTTATCAGTCAAACCCATCTGGCAAAACGTCTCATAATAGAGGATGTTGATGCTACTATCTCCGTCCATGAGCACTTTAGTGAATTTATATCCGCCAACCTGAGGCACCACTACCAAGGCCAAGTGACCCGGATTGTCGATCCGGGAAGGATGATCCTCTCTGCTCCACACAATAGGCTATTCTGACCATCGTAATTAACGCGGAATCGCCGGCTCAACGGCATTGACAGCCCTTTTGTGAAGCTTTTGGTCCCTCTTGCACAAACTAGTGGTAAATACATGATATTGTCCATTATTTAACTGTTTTGGGTTGCTCTGGTATCTGGATTGCTGCTGATTACCTTGGTCGGGTTGTGGATTATAACTTCCTTGGTTACCCGTATGCCCCTGACCTTGAAAACCGCCTCCACCTGAACCAGCGCCCGGGCCATGAAAGCCGCCTCCACCTGAACCGCCACCCGGGCCGTGACTTCCATCAAACACATTTGAGTTCTTGAATGCCTTCATGATTGTACAGTCCTTCCACAGATGGGTGGCTGGCTTCTCCCGGGTGCCGTGTCTTGGACAAGGTTCATTCAATAGTTGCTCAAGGGTGGGACCTGACCCGCCCGACCGAGGGGGTTTCCTACCCTTGCATCGTTGATTGTTGCCCTGCGCATTGGTGTTAGCCACAAATTCGTCAGCCTTACGTTTATTACCTCCTTGATTTGTCGGGTTATGCTGGTGACCCTTGCCGTTGCCGTTCTTCTTTCCCTTCCCTGTCTTTTCTTCATCAGACATAGGGTCCTTGGTACTATCAGAATCAGCATACTTGACGAGAGCCGCCATCAACTGGCCCATGTCGTGGCAGTCACGTTTAAGCCGCCCCAGCTTCTGCTTCAGATGTTCAGAACGGCAATTTTTCTCCAACATTAAGACTGCCGAACCGGCATCCATCTTATCAGATGAATGGATTATCTCTTTGACCCAGCACACCCAATGGGTTGTGGACTCACCTTCCTCTTGTTTACAATTAGTCAAGTCCACGATTGACATAAGTTGTTTGCATGTGTCCTTGAAGTTCTGAATGAACCGGGCCTTTAGCTCCGCCCGTGAGCTGATGGAATTGGGGGGCAACCCTTTTAGCCAAGTACGAGCCGTTCCATCCAACATCATGGTGAAATATTTAGCCATTGCCGTGTCGCTGACCTCCAACAGCTCCATGGCCATCTCATAACTCTCAACCCAGGCCCCAGGCAGCAAATCGGCCATGTAATTAGGCACCTTACGAGGCCCCTTGAAATCCTTTGGCAAAAGCTCATTATGTATGATCGGAACCAGGCAAGGAACACATGCGGTTCTTGTGGCCACTCCTGCCTCAACCGAAGTTGCTGGAGAAGCCGAAAACGCTTGATGAGCCGCCTGTTCCGCCGCTAGTTGAACCGCTCGCTCCGCTTCTTGTCGGATCCTCTCCTGATCCGCCAAGTTAAGGGCTCCAGCCTATACCGGCTCATGCCTTTGCGGCCAGTTGCGACGTTGAACATTGCTTGACATGTCAGCTGAATCCATACGCCTACTGTAGCTTGGGTTCCGGCTCGATCGAGGGGTTGAATGGATCCTGTCTCGACTGTAAGAGTACGCATCCTACTGCGCCAGAGCTGTTTGAAGAAGTTCTCTCACCCTTCGTGTTTCGATCGCCGCCGGAGAGTCGCCCTCCATCGGGAGAGCTGCCAAATGAGCCGAAGCCACAATGAGGTTTTCCAAGGGATTGGAGAAGTGACCCGGTGGTGTTGGTACATAATGAGGCGGAGTGGTATGTATACGAGGCGGTTCCATGGCGCGCGGCTGAACCGGTGCCCCGGGTGTCGTGATCCGATTTGCCTCTGGCGAGTTACTTGTCCCGGCCCCAGGCGTACGAAATAGGTTCCTAGGATCGAGCATCAGAGGTAAACGTGACTGAGTTTTCTGATGCCTTCTTCTCATGACCTCGTTTGACGTGTTCAGATCCACCGAGAGCCGGAAAGTCTCTGCTTGAAGCTGTTGAGCACGAGCGTCCAAAGCCGCCCGCTCCACGGCCATCCTGACCTCTTCTGTTGCTAAATTTTCTTTAGCTTGTACCATCTCCTCACGTACGCGTGCCACCTCCGCGTCATGCTGAGCTTGATCCGCCGGCTCCACCACGGTAGTCAACAGGGTCGTCAGTTTATCCATGAGGTCCATCAAAATCTGAGTCGGGGGGCGTGCAGGGTCTCCTGACCCGGCTGCGGCCGACCCGGTGGTTGTTGCTGCCGCTGATGTGGAGTTCTGCCCCGGCTGTGTTCCTGCCATGAAGACTCCGGCCCAATTCGGCGGCTCAAGGGGGTCCGTAATACTCCTGCCATCGGAACAGCCCCGAGCATGCCATCCTGCAGCTGATAGAAAGAGTCCGTCTCTCTCATTGATGATGTGGCATCAGAACAGACGGCCATCTCGCCGCCGTCCACCGGTTCTTCAGAGTATTCACCGCCGTGGATGCAACCTACGAAGGCATGGTTCACGATAGATTGAACACGGGTGGACTTCGCACGCTGAGCCGTTTCGATGAGGTTGGTGTGGACGTCCGGCTCAGGGCTTGACTCGCCGATCCGGCCGATGAAGACATGAATTCTGCCGAAGGGGACCCGGTACCCGTACTCAATTGAGCCGGCCTCGGGGCCCCAGCCTTCGTCGTCGATGTAGAGCTTGCTGCGACGACTCTTGGTGATCCGTCCCACAACGTATCCCTTGAGCCCTTCGAAGTTTCCCTTCAAGAACCCAAATCCACCGTGCGCTGGCCCCACGGTGGGCGCCAACTGTCGTGGAATTGTTACGGCAGATGTCCTAGCAAAAGGACTTAGTCGTGGGGCCATCGCAACTAGGAAGCTTAAAGGGGTTAATCGGGACAAAGGACACGAGAGGTTTTATACTAGTTCGGCCCCTTACGATGAAGGTAAAAGCCTACGTCTAGTTGTGTTGGAATTGCTGGGGTATCGATCACCAAGAGGCTAATCCGCCGGCTTGGTTATCGATCTCTTGTTTCTTGCCCTAAGCCGCCACCGGGCCGTCCCCTTATATACACGGGTTGACGCCTAGTGGCCTACAGAGTCCCTGCCGGCTCATAAATCGAGTCCGGCTCGGTGACTTCTTTTACATGCCTTTCTTTACAAGTCTTTCCTTACATACGGTGGTTTACAATATTGGGTCTTAAGCCGCCTCTAGGCCTTTAGGCCTTCTATAAGATTTAACAACCTATCGCCTTGAGTGTTTACTGGGCTTCCTTTGTGACACGCCATTTGGGTCTTGACCCGGCCCCTCCTGGGCGGGTCATAACTGATAGTTATATCCCCAACACCATACAAGTTGCAAGCCAGGCAACCGTGCCATCAATACTTTGGTTTGGACAGACAATGCCACTCCGACTGCGGGTATGTGGTCTCGAGTCACAGGAGCTGGAGGTGACGACGGATGGACCAGAGATGCAACGGGTGGTGACGACGGCACAGGCATCGCGGATGGTGACGCTGGCTCAAACAACCCAGCAAACGTGAGTGTGGTGTGTGTGATTCATCAAAGGGCAACCTAGCTGGCGATGGAGCCTGCTGTGGATGCGAGGCACCCGGTGAAGACATTATTATCATAAGTAAGTCAAGGAACAAACAAGAGATTACGGGTGACAGTTGAAACTCAAAGAACATTAGAGAGTTGAAGTTGGCAAGATGTAGATGTTGAAAGAGAAGATTGACCAATATAAGAGATATGCATACCTGGCCCATTTGTTGTATGAACCTTGTCATGACCTGGTAGCGCTCATATGCAGCAAGCTTGCTGAGTTCACTCGTTAGATGATCTTTAGCACCAGTGTCCATCAACCTGGTAGGAAGGGGTGTGCCCTTGTGTCGTCATGGCTGCTTGACGCTCATTATCACACCCATCATTGCCGATGCCAAGGAAGTCCCGCTTGAAGCGTTTATGGCAGTGGGAGGGACCAAGGATACCGCACAGCTGACAAGGAGGGCGGTTGCCCTGGTTACCACACACATATAGAACTACAATTCTAACACTCCTACATACTCATAGGACCATCACTGCAGAGAACACCAAATAGCCATGGAAATCACCACCTTTACTAATCACACATTGTCGCATAAACATGTTTCAATCTTAATTAACTAGGTACCAGTCCAAGTTCATGTAAATTTTCGTTCTTACCGTTGCGAGCTACAACCAGTTAGTGAAAATGTGGCTCTAGTTAACTAGGAAAACACCCAACTTCAACTGTTGATGTATATTTGATGATGTAAAACTAATGCTTCAACAGATGATATATATTTGATGATGTAAAACTAGTGCTCCAACATCGATGGCCGAGCTTGAGGACGAGCGGCGGGGCGGTGGCCGAGCATGGAGACGAACTGCGGGCCGGCAGGTGAGCTTGGAGACGAGTGGCAGGCGGTTATTTATACATCTACATCATCTATTGGTGTAAAATATGGTTATTTATACATCTACATTATCTACTGGTGAAATATGATTATTTATACATCTACATCATCTTTGTACTAATTTTAATTAGTACAAAATTATATTAAGATTGGGACACTTATTTTAGGACAAAGGAAGTACTAGAAAAGGACGTTAGTTCCAATTACTATGTCATCATTTATCATTAAAATGAGATCAGCCTTATGCTGAGGTACTCCCTCCTTTCCGGTTTATAAGGCTCAAGTATCAAATCTCATCAACCAAGGCATTTTGTGAGTGAAGGAATGTATCTCGTACTTTACAAAACTACCTCAATTAAACTCATGCATTAATTTGGATTAATTGTAGTGCATGCATGCTTGGCCACTAGATGAATAGGAACATTACATGCATTGGTGTTGTTCCTCTTTAATTCTTGCATGCAAAGATTTAATACGCATTGGAAACTAAAATAAGATGAAGATGAGCCCTCTAAACCGGAAAGGAGGGAGTAAATCATATTGTTACTAATTAATGCAAAGTTGCTGCCCTTGTGCGAATGGAATCAAACTGTTACCCCTTGTATAAATTATTATAAAAAATAATAGTAGTACAAAGCCAATCTCGTTTCTATATAATGCTAATTAATGTCCAAGATATCACTCTTTTTCCAGTCACTCCTAGACTATTGGTTGCATTTCGGAAAATCTACAGGCGGTGATGGAAGAGCTGATTCCAATGTTGGCCCGTCGTCTACGATGAACACAGCTGCCATTCCAATCGACACATGAAGCTCGTAGTGGCAGTGCATGTACCACACCCCTGTAAAATTAAATGTATAAGAGAGAGAAGCATCAGATCCCATGGGAAACACTTGCACACTTCAGTTCTAAAACAATGGCAATATGCATTAGTATATACTCCCTCCGTCCGAAAATACATGTCATCCCTTTTCATCCATTTTGATGATGACAAGTATTTTTGGATGGATGGAGTACCAAAGAAACTATTTATGTACTACTATAGTTTCAAAGTTTCCAAATTCTCAAGGAAACCCAAATAAACAGTTTATGACACACATACTGGAACGATTGGATGAACAAACCCATATGCCCTGGGTACGCACCTGGATTGTCGGCCACGAACCGGACGGCAGCCCACCCTAGCCTGGGGACAAGCACCGTGTTCCTGAGCGGCGGATCCACGAGATTGTACTTCGCCACGTCCCTCACCGTGTCGTAGTTGTCGTGCCCCTGCGCGAGGATGAACATGTCATGCCCGTGCAGATGCATCGGGTGGTTGTCGGTGTCCATCATCGCCGCGTTCTGGAACACGATGTCCACCACCGCGCCGTGCCGGAACCGCCGCGCCACCGCCGCTTTCTCCGTCGGCTCCAGCCACGCCTCGTTGGGGCCCCACGGGATCAGGGCGCGGTCGGTGTAGTTGAACGGCCTCGCCGGCCTGTCCGGCAGCATGTACAGCTGGTCAAGCCCGCCGCCGCCGCCGCCGGCCGTTCCGTTGCGGCGGTTGTCGTAGTAGAGCTCCTCCAGCAGCGGCGTGGCTGCCGCCGCGGCGGGGAGCTGGAAGGACACGTTGTTCATGGTCTCCACGATGATGGACTCCTTGCTCCCGCTCCTCTTGCAGGACAGTCGACCTTGTCGGCAGATGGAGCCCATGCGGAGCACGACGAACAGGCTCTCATCAGCGGTCGCCGGCACCGGCGGCGAGCCCGTCCGGTTCAGGCTGCTCAAGTTGCCATGGAAGTTGAAGGACACCATGAAGTCGTGCTGGTCAGGCATCTCCGGCGCCACCGGCGGCGCCGCCTCGTCACTGTTGCCGGCGCCGATCGCGTACCGCACCGTCGCTCTCGACAGGGTCGCGGGGATCTGGATGTCGGGCTTGGGCGCCTGGCCACCAACGGCGACCATGTAGTACTTGCCGGGGATCGCGTTGGCGACCACAAGCGCGTCCAGAGTCTCGCCGGGGCCGATGGCGACGACGTCCGTGGTGAAGGGGCGGACGTAGTTGGCGTCGGCGCCGACCACCGTGAACTCGTGCCCGGCGATCTTGAGGTAGTACTCGGAGTAGAGCGCGGCGTTGAGGAGGCGGAGCAGGTAGGTCTTGCCGGGCTCCACGTCCAGCACCAACCCATCTTCCACGACCCCTTCACGTTGATTAACAAAAGAGAAATAAAGTAATAACCTTTAGATTAGACATGGACATGGTCTATATACATCTATATGTAGTTCATATTTGAAATCTTTAAAAAGATGTATATTTAGAAACGGAGGGAGTACATGTTATCTAAAAACAGATGATTACCGGAGCAGTTGTAGAGATCTCCAAGCTTGCCATTGATCGTGGTTGCACTGGAGGTGTCATCGTAGTAGCCATCCTCCATGTTCTTGCCCAACTGCGCGAGGTTGATGCTCCACCACTCACCTGCCACCATCAAGATCATTCACACCAGTTCGATCTCGATCAGAATCTCATCGACCGACGCCAAATTGATTTGCAAGAAGTGGATTTGCTATATGAACAATCTTTGAAGAACCTATAACGATGGGGATCTCCTTGTCGGGCTTGGGAAATGGGTAGGCGTGCCGCGGTCGGATGATGAAGGCACCGTGCAGGCTCGCCCGGAGGCAGGAGACGTGAGCGTGCCACCACAGGGTGCCTTCCTGCCCGGTGACGTTGAGATGGTACGTGAAGTTTTGGCCTGGCCGGATAGGGCACTGCGTGATCATCGGCACGCCGTCGGCCCAGCAGTTGAGCCGCTGCTTCAATCCGTGCCTTCATGCATCCATCACAATTCACAAAGCACATGATTAACAAGATCAGCAAAGCACAACATTAGCGAGTAGTTTCTTTTTTGAAGGTCAACATTAGCAAGTAGTACTACTTGGTTATTCAGAGAAGACAAATGCAGGATGAGAATTGGTTATGCGTGCGGTTCACTGGGTAAATACTTGGTCATTATTTGATTACCAATGGATTGTTATGTTGTGGGGAGATTTGTTGACGACATGGACGGCGACGGAGTCTCCCTCGGTGACCTCGATCGCCGGACCAGGGAGCTGCCCGTTCACCACGGTGACCAGCGTCTCGTTGCACAGGTGCGTCATCTTCATCTCGCTCACCTATATATATCATCAGGCATATCATATTGGAACAAATCAAGCGTATATGAATCGATCGATCCATTGTCACACAATTGCTCGCTCTATAGTCTGAAACTTACAACAAAGGTGTGCTCGACGTCGGCGGCGACCTCGCCGACGGCAGCTGCCGCAACCGCGGCCAGGGCAACAATGGCCATGCAGAGGTTGGAGGCCGCCATGGAGAACTTGGCCATGACAGCCAAGAACAAGTAGCAACTGTCTGCTGCTAGTCGCTAGACTACTTGCGGTTTATGAAGAATCGCCACATGCCATATATATATATAACTATGGTAAGTTGGTAAGTTGATGCTAGCTGGGGATAAAACACCTGAACTGAACCGCCGTCTGCAATGGTTGACCTGACAATCAGATTGGAAGAGAAGAAAAATTGACGGGCGGTGGCGGTCGATCAACGCTAGGTATAGTTAATCTCCTTTAATTTGTTTGCACCAACCCAGGCTTTTGGTGTTGATTGTATTGTTAGTTATATTAGTCCTAAGAATGGTGATCGGTTAGCAGACATTTTCGTACTAACTAGAACGGTTAATACTTTGTCATGTTTTATAATCATATACTCCCTACGTTCCAAAATAAATGAATCAACTTTGTACTAACTTTGTACTAAAGTTGGTGACAGTGGCGGAGCTAGCGAGATATTACTGAGGGGGCAAATAGCCAAATATAATTGTCTGGAGGGGCCAAATACTGTATTTATCTTAATTTGTGTCATCCTAAACAGTGTTTCTTCACAAAATATTTTTGGGCTGGGGGACCATGGCACCTGCAGCATAACAAATAGCTCCGCCGGTGGTTAGTGCAATGTTGAGTCACTTATTTTGAGATGGATGGAGTATTAAATCAAATTTTACGCTAGCTATGACATAGAACATATTAACTCTATTTTTAAGAAATTTGTTTATTTTCAATCCTTTAATTCTCGCCACTAAGTCCAAAGAGTTTACATACTGCTGCTTTCCTTTTGTTCATGCCCATCTCAATATTTTCATCATGTGCCATACCTAATCAATATTAATTTATATTCTTAATGCTGACTTTTTACATAGTACATTGAATTATTTAGCACAGCTAGTCTAATATTCACTCCGTATAGAAATATTTGTCGCTTGACTTTTTCCAGCAACGGTTGACCATTCGTATTATTCAAAAATTTATTGCAAACATAGAAAAAATTATCTTAGTCAAGGTTGTTTCTGACTGGGAGACGGCTGCTGGCATAATCTCTCCGCATCAACGTCTATGACTTTGCTTATCCCTGGCTAATGTACGTGATTTTGCTTGGAAGAGAAGGCGATCAGCTGATGCATGCAATTTGAATTCCCCATCTTCTCCTCTCGTCCCCTTGCTAACAATGCAAAAACAAGTTTCAACTCTTGTTGGCGGCTGATGCTTGAAATGAAAATTTCTTTGCCTAATTAAGCACGACAAGCTCGTGTGGTTAGCTCTCAAGTTCCAGCCGGCTGCGTCTTGATGTTGACCGGTAGGCGGCGCTGCAACTCTAGGCTTATGCATGGTCGACATGCCTCATGACTTTGTACGCGGCACTGCTAGCCTGACGTGGATATGAACAGTCTGTCTGGTGAAGAAAGAAGGGACTTGCACAGTCAGCCCGGCATGCAATCTGGTAAAGCCTCCGGTTCTCTGCCGTTGTCAATGGTCAAGCTTCTGATGGATGAGAGATGTTGCAACCATGACAGTCTCAATGTGCAACAAAAAACTACTGTAAACTCCAGGTTCGTGCGGGAGCATGCACCTGCTCGGTCCGTCTTAACTATTGCAAGTTGGAGAAGTACATGTTGCCATCAGCCGGCAATGTCATATCCTTCAAAGTAATCGAACTAGACTCCTATGATATGTCGAAAGTGGGAGGGATTCACGCGTAGTAAAAATGCACACACAAAAAGAAGGGGCCACTCTACGTGGTCGCGCCAAGCGTCCACGTGGGCGCCCGCGCTATATATAGCTAGCGTGTGACCATAGCACTACTCCTTCCGCACCATGTGCTCCTAGCATTTCTAAGACAATGAGAGCAACCCTTATATGCAGGGCAACTCCCCCTTGCCCCTGCGAGGTGGTACTAAAAATTCCACTCACTCCTGCATGCATCGCTCCCTCACTGTGTGCAGGTGGTGGGCTGTGATACGGTACAAAGGTGTCATCTACAAAGGTGGTAGACTGGTGTTGCTTTCATGCATATGAGCTTCAGTGTTATTGCTTTCATGCACATGGGCTTTAATGGAAGACATGAAAGCTCCAGCAAACGAAACTACCCAACACAACCCCCCCCCCCCCCCCCCCCCCCAGCAGACACACACACAGTCACACACACACAAAAAAAGGAAACTTCCCAACATTCTGAGAACTTACTTATTTATTTTCACAACTTTCTATTATTTAAAACAAACAAATGGACGATGAAAATTCAACTTTGTCGTTTCATCTCACTTCTATGCTTAGAACCGATATTCATGGATCATGTTGTCAATTTAACTCACTTTTGTGAAATAAACTGCATTTTTTTCATGAAATGGCTACCAAATGAGATTAATATATGTACGCAAAACAGATTGCTGTGAATTCACTTGCTCAGAACAGATTGCACTGTGCAATACAAATCGGCCAAAGTCACATATAAAGGCTGACTCAGTTCCAGCCATAACCCTCACATTTATAGATATAATCATCAGGAACATGCATTTTAGCTGAATACATCAAATATACACAAAGCTTCACAAGCTACAGAATACATCTTCTCAGCCTTCTTCACCTTTCTAGCCTCCCACAACTTGCAACGATTGCTAAAATCTTCTCCCCAGTACCCCCATGGCTTCCAGGAGCTGCACATCTCTTCGCCTTACAACCACCGGAGGAGATCACCCCAAACAAAATGATTTCAGAGCAATTCAAGCAGAGTTTCAAGTAAATGAAGAAGTAAAATGACCTAAGCCTGAGGTCTCATCCCTGCAGATCTATATTATGCCTGATCATCACCAAACACACCACCATACAAGATGTATCCACGTGTCCGTAACAAGATAAAAATGGGGAAAACAACAACATACAACTGAGCTTGGCATAAAACAACATATCAACAGACCAACAAAAATAATGAACCACCCATAGGAAAAGTGGCCAGCAAACAGCACCAGAAACAAAGATACATCGCTACAGAATATAGATAGCTACAGAATACACCAAACAGCAGCAATGACAAGTAGCGACACAAACTTTCTTAGCTCCAGCAACTTGCAATGATCGCAAACAAGTCCTCTGTGGCTCCCTGGAGCTGCATATATCTCGACGCCTTACAACCACTCCAACAAATTGATTTCAGAGAAAAGGTTCTGCTAAATTGACTGATCCTGAGGTCTCATCCCTGCAAAGAAGATGTTGTGCCTGATCATCACCAAACACACCACCATGCCGGAATTATTCACATGTTTGCAACAAGATAAAAACGGGGGAAAACATCAAGACACATGCATCCAATGGCAGGTTCTCCCCTTGAAGGAGGGGCAAAGGCAACACATTCTCGCTCGTGCACTCATAGATCATGTCCAAAAGTCACGAAGGCATCACTCTTGAGTCATATAAGTATGTTAAGATTAATCTCTACTCGAGCTGCTTGAGTTCGCCTTCTCTGCTGATCGCGTCAAGGTCCTGTGCATCCATGGTTGCATCTCCTAGAAACTGTCATGGAAAAAGATTAATCAAATAACCACAACACACAGTTGGTTATCAACAAGACCAACAAGACCAGAGAATAGTATACCTAAACAGTCAGTTAGGAACCACACAACAAGAATAAGTCCGTCAACCTAATTCGAACCAATGAGAATATGTGAATCCTACCTCTCTCACCATCTCCATGGTAAGCGCGAGAACCAGGGACTGATAGATTTCTGAGCAGCACAACGACTACAATGCATGAGAAACTGGGGCATCAACTAGTTTTAAAAAGCTCATTTTTTAGAGATTTTTAGAGACATAAAAAAAGACCAGAAAGGGCTCAAGGGTTTAAATGTTCCACATAAACTGCTCATCAAATCATCACATCGAGTAACATGTATGATCAACAAGAACACAAGACCTGGCCGCCCCGAGATACTTTTCTCCATCTCAACCAAACAAGAATACACGCAGAATCAAATGAACAACAAGGAAATGTCACTCTATGCCCTCTCGACCAACTCAATAGGGTTGAGCATGGACAATGGAAATCCATGAGTGATAATACCGACTAAAATGCCATGAGAAACCAAGGCAAAGAGTATCCTGCCATTTTGCTCACTTCCAGAAGTCTAGTCTAGTATAATAAGAAATCAATAAACTAACACAATATCAAACAGACCAAAATAATCAAAAGAAAAGCATTGGTGAGGAGGAGCAACTCTAGTGGTAGATAGCAATAAAAAGCAGCCACAATCTGAACATACCAATCAACCAACAAAATTGAAAGAACTAGAAGATAAATTCAGCCATGGCCAACAAAAGCATAACTCAATCACTGGACAGTAAGGAAGGAAACTGCAGGGAAAGGAAGGCAACTAACTAATTCAACCAAACAGAATATGTTCACCTGGCCTCGCTCACCAGCCATAGGGAAAGTGGCTAGCAAACAACGCGAGAACCAGGGACTGATGGATCTCCAAGCAACACAACGACTCCGATGCGATGAGAAACAGAGGTAACCAGAACCTTCCATTTTGCTTTCATAAACTTTGGCTACTTCAGTGTCTTAGCCTAATAAGAAACCAACAAACTAACCAAATGAAGAAACCACTAAAAGAATGCTGGTTAGGAAGGGCAGTTCCAGTAGTAGATAGCAAACCACTATCTGAAGATATAACGAACAAATTCAAATGAACAAGCATATTAGTATCATCTATATTCACCAGAGCGTAATACAGAGTCAGCCGTATCCAACAAAAATAGAGCTCATTCACTCAACGATAAGAATACTACAACAGCAAGGAGGGCAACTAACTAATTTAACCAAGGAAAAATATGTTCACAGCCTAGCTCGCCAGCCCCAGGGTAAGTGGCTAGCAAACAAGGGAGTGATGGATTACCAAAGAAAATTTTGACAAGACAGAACCTGGTGGTGAATGATGACCCATAAGTGTAGGGGATCTATTGTAGCCTTTTTAATAAGTAAGAGTGTCGAACCCAACGAGGAGAAGAAGGAAATGATAAGCGGTTTCCAGCAAGGTATTCTCTGCAAGCACTGAAATTATCAGTAGAAGATAGTTTTGTGATAAGGTAATTTGTAGCGAGTAACAAGTAATAAAAGTAAATAAGGTGCAGCAAGATGGTCCAATCCTTTATGTAGAAAAGGACAAGCATGGACAAACTCTTATATAAAATAAAACGCTCCCGAGGACACATGGGAATTATCGTCAAGCTAGTTTTCATCACGTTCATATGATTCGCGTTCGGTACTTTGATAATTTGATATGTGGGTGGACCGGTGCTTGGGTACTGCCCTTCCTTGGACAAGCATCCCACTTATGATTAACCCCTATTGCAAGCATCCGCAACTACAACAGAAGTATTAAGGTAAACCTAATCATAGCATGAAACATATGGATCCAAATCAGCCCCTTACGAAGCAACTTATAAACTAGGGTTTAAGCTTCTGTCACTCTAGCAACCCATCATCTACTTACTACTTTCCAATGCCTTCCCCTAGGCCCAAACAATGATGAAGTGTCATGTAGTCAACGTTCACATGACACCACTAGAGGAAAGACAACATACATCTCATCAAAATATCGAAAGAATACCAAATTCACATGACTACTTATAGCAAGACTTCTCCCATGTCCTCAGGAACAAACGTAACTACTCACAAATCATATTCATGTTCATAATCAGAGGGGTATTAATATGCATAATGGATCTAAACATATGATCTTCCACCAAGTAAACCAACTAGCATCAACTACAAGGAGTAATCAACACTACTAGCAACCCACAGGTACCAATCTGAGGATTTGATACAAAGACTGGATACAAGAGATGAACTAGGGTTTGAGATGAGATTGTGCTGGTGAAGATGTTGATGGAGATTGACCCCCTCCCGATGAGAGGATCAATGGTGATGATGATGGTGATGATTTCCCCCTCTCGGAGGGAAGTTTCCCCGGCAGAACAGCTCCGCCGGAGCCCTAGATTGGTTCCACCAAGGTTTCGCCTCATGGCGGCGGAGTTTCGTCCCGTGAGCTAGCTTATGTTTTTTCCTCGACGAAAGACTCCATATAGCCAAAGATGGGCATCAGAGGGCCACCAGGGGGCCCACAAGGCAGGGGGATGCGCCCAGGGGGGTAGGGCGCGCCCCCCACCCTCGTGGACGGTGGGTGGTCCCCTCTGGTACTTCTTTCACCCAATATTTTATATATATTCTGAAACGTGCTCCCGTGAAGTTTCAGGACTTTTGGAGTTGTGCAGAATAGGTCTCTAATATTTTCTCCTTTTCCAGCCCAGAATTCCAGCCGCCGACATTCCCCCTCTTCATGTAAACCTTGTAAAATTAGAGAGAATATGCATAAGTATTGTGATATAATGTGTAATAACAGCCCATAATGCAATAAATATTGATATGAAAGCATGATGCAAAATGGACGTATCAGGAACATAGTAATTTCAAAAAAATTCCTATGCACACGCAAGATCATGGTGATGCATAGCAACGAGAGGAGAGAGTGTCGTCCACGTACCCTCATAGACCGTAAGCGGAAGCATTATGACAACGCAGTTGATGTAGTCATACGTCTTCATGATCGACCAATCCTAGTACCGAACATACGGCACCTCCGCGATCTGCACACGTTCAGCTCGGTGATGTCCCATGAACTCACGATCCAGTAGAGCTTCGAGGGAGAGTTCTGTCAGCACGACAGCGTGATGACGGTGTTAATGAAGCTACCGGCGCAGGGCTTCGCCTAAGCACTGCTACGATATGACCGAGGTGGATTATGGTGGAGGGGAGCACTGCACACTGCTAAAAGATCATTGATCAACTTGTGTGTCCATGGGGTGCCCCCTGCACCCGTATACAAAGGAGCAAGGGGTGGCCGGCCAGACTTAGGAGGGCGCGCCAAGAGGAGTCATCCTCCTTCTAGTGGGAGTAGGACTCCCCTTTCTCCCACTAGGAGGGGGAAGGAAGGAGTGGGAGAGGGGAAAGGCAAGGGAGGCGCCCCCCCTTTCCTTGTCCTATTCGGACTCAAGGGGAGGGGCGCGCGGCCTGCCCTGGCCGGCCCCTCTCTCTCCACTAGGGCCCATCAAGGCCCATTAGTTCCCCGGGGGGTTCCGGTAACCCCTCCGGCACTCCCGTTTTCTCCGAGATCACCTGAAACCCTTTCGGTGTCCGAATATAGCCGCCCAATATATCAATCTTTATGTCTCGACCATTTCGAGACTCCTCGTCATGTCCGTGATCACATCCGGGACTCCGAACTACCTTTGGTACATCAAAACACATAAACTCACAATACCAATCGTCACCGAACATTAAGCGTGCGGACCCTACGGGTTCGAGAACTATGCAGACCTGACCGAGACTCATCTCCGGTCAATAACCAATAGCAGAACCTAGATGCTCATATTGGTTCCTACATATTCTACGAAGATATTTATTGGTCAAACCGCATAACAACATACGTTGTTCCCTTTGTCATCGATATGTTACTTGCCCGAGATTCGATTGTTGGTATCTCAACACCTAGTTCAATCTCGTTACCGGCAAGTCTCTTTACTCGTTCCGTAATACATCATCCCACAACTAACTCATTAGTTGCATTGCTTGCAAGGCTTATAGTGATGTGCATTACCAAGAGGGCCCGGAGATACCTCTCCGACAATCGGAGTGACAAATCCAAATCTTGATCTGTGGCAACTCAACAAGTACCATCGAAGACACCTGTAGAGCACCTTTATAATCACCCAGTTACGTTGTGACGTTTGGTAGCACACAAAGTGTTCCTCCGGTATTCGGGAGTTGCATAATCTCATAGTTATAGAAACATGTATAAGTCACAAAGAAAGCAATAGCAATATACTAAACGATCAAATGCTAAGCTAACGGAATGGGTCAAGTCAATCACATCATTCTCTAATGATGTGATCCCATTAATCAAATGACAAGTCCTCTCTATGGTTAGGAAACTTAGCCATCTTTGATTCAACGAGCTAGTCAAGTAGAGGCATACTAGTGACAATTTGTTTGTCTATGTATTCACACATGTACTAAGTTTCTGGTTAATACTATTCTAGCATGAATAATAAACATTTATCATGATATAAGGAAATATAAATAACAACTTTATTATTGCCTCTAGGGCATATTTCCTTCAGTCTCCCACTTGCACTAGAGTCAATAATCTAGATTACATAGTAATGATTCTAACACCCATGGAGTCTTGGTGCTGATCATGTTTTGCTCGTGAGAGAGGCTTAGTCAATGGGTCTGCAACATTCAGATCCGTATGTGTCTTGCAAATCTCTATGTCTCCCTCCTTGACTTGATCGCGGATGGAATTGAAGCGTCTCTTGATGTGCTTGGTTTTCTTGTGAAATATGGATTCCTTTGCCAAGGCAATTGCACCAGTATTGTGACAAAAGATTTTTATTGGACCCGATGCACTAGGTATGACACCTAGATCGGATATGAACTCCTTCATCCAGACTCCTTCATTTGCTGCTTCCGAAGCAGCTATGTACTCCGCTTCGCATGTAGATCCCGCCTCGACGCTTTGCTTAGAACTACACCAACTGACAGATCCACTGTTCAATATAAACACGTATCCGGTTTGTGACTTAGAGTCATCCGGATCAGTGTCAAAGCTTGCATCGACGTAACCATTTACGATGAGCTCTTGTCACCTCCATAAACGAGAAACATATCCTTAGTCCTTTTCAGGTATTTCAGGATGTTCTTGACCGTTGTCCAATGATCCACTCCTGGATCACTTTGGTACCTCCCAGCTAAACTAATAGCAAGGCACACATCAGGTCTAGTACACAACATTGCGTACATGATAGAGCCTATGGCTGAAGCATAGGGAACACCTTTCATTTTCTCTCTATCTTCTGTAGTGGTCGGGCATTGAGTCTGACTCAACTTCACACCTTGTAACATAAACAAGAACCCTTTCTTTGCTTGATCCATTTTGAACTTCTTCAAAGCTTTATCAAGGTATTTTCTTTGTGAAAGTCCAATTAAGCGTCTTGATCTATCTCTATAGATCTTGATGCCCAATATATAAGCAGCTTCACCGAGGTCTTTCATTGAAAAACTCTGATTCAAATATCCTTTTATGCTATCCAGAAATTCTATATCATTTCCAATCAACAATATGTCATCCACATATAATATTATAAATGCTACACAGCTGCCACTCACTTTCTTGTAAATACTATCAAACTCTCCAAAAGTCTGTATAAAACCATATGCTTTGATCACACTATCAAAACGTTTATTTCAACTCCGAGATGCTTGCACTAGTCCATAGATGGATCGCTGGAGCTTACACACTTTGTTAGCATCCTTTGGATCGATAAAACCTTCAGGTTACATCATATACAACTCCTCTTCCAGAAATCCATTAAGAAACACAGTCTTTACATCCATTCGCCAAACTTCATAATCATAAAATGCGGCAATTGCTAACATGATTCGGACGGACTTAAGCATCGCTACAGGTGAGAACGTCTCATCATAGTCAACTCCTTGAACTTGTCGAAAACCTTTCGCAAGAAGTCGAGCTTTGTAGACAGTAACATTACCGTCAGTGCCAGTCTTCTTCTTGAAGATCCATTTATTCTCGATGGCTTGCCGATAAACGGGCAAGTCAACCAAAGTCCACACTTTGTTCTCATACATGGATCCCATCTCGGATTTCATGGCCTCAAGCTATTTTGCGGAATCTGGGCTCATCATCGCTTCCTCACAGTTCGTAGGTTCATCATGGTCAAGTAACATGACCTCCAGAGCAGGATTACCGTACCACTCTGGTGTGGATCTTACTCTTGTTGACCTATGAGGTTCGGTAGTAACTTGATCTGAAGTTACATGATCATCATCATTAGCTTCCTCACTAATTGGTGTAGGAGTCACAGGAACAGATTTCTGTGATGAACTACTTTCCAATAAGGGAGTAGGTATAGTTACCTCATCAAGTTCTACTTTCCTCCCACTCACTTCTTTCGAGAGAAACTCCTCTAGAAATGATACATTCTTAGCAACGAATGTCTTGCCTTCGGA
Source organism: Triticum aestivum (assembly GCF_018294505.1). Lineage (NCBI taxonomy): Eukaryota > Viridiplantae > Streptophyta > Magnoliopsida > Poales > Poaceae > Triticum > Triticum aestivum. The sequence goes on from NC_057809.1 coordinate 33,520,878, forward strand.
TCTGTGATAGAAGGTATCGTATGAAGACAAATTTCTCCGATTTGGGTTCGAGCTTATCAGGTTGAAGCATTTTCACATAATAAAAAACTTTAAGAAATGACAACTTTGGTTTCTTGCCAAACCACAGTTCATAAGGCATCGTCTCAACGGATTTAGATGGTGCCCTATTTAATGTGAATGCAGCCGTCTCTAAAGTATAACCCCAAAACGATAGCGGTAAATCAGTAAGAGAGATCATAGATCGCACCATATCTAGTAAAGTACGATTACGACGTTCGGACACACCATTACGTTGTGGTGCTCCGGGTGGCGTGAGTTGTGAAACTATTCCGCATCGTTTCAAATGAAGACCAAACTCATAACTCAAATATTCTCCTCCACGATCAGATCATAGAAATTTTATTTTCTTGTTACGATGATTTTCCACTTCCCTCTAAAATTCTTTGAACTTTTCAAATGTTTCCTACTTGTGTTTCATCAAGTAGATATATCCATATCTGCTTAAATCATCTGTGAAGGTGAGAAAATAACGGTACCCGTCGCGAGCCTCTATATTCATTGGACCACATACATCAGTATGTATGATTTTCAACAAATCTGTTGCTCGCTCCATTGTTCCGGAGAACAGCGTTTTAGTCATCTTGCCCATGAGGCATGGTTCGCAAGTACCATCTGATTCATAATCAAGTGATTCCAAAAGTCCATCAGAATGGAGTTTCTTCATGCGCTTTACAGCAATATGACCTAAACGGCAGTGCCACAAATAAGTTGTACTATCATTATCAACTCTGCATCTTTTGGCTTCAATATTATGAATATGTGTATCACTACTATCGAGATTCATCAAAAATAGACCACTCTTCAAGGGTGCATGACCATAAAAGATATTACTCATATAAATAGAACAACCATTATTCTCAGATTTAAATGAATAACCATCTTGCATCAAACAAGATCTAGATATAATGTTCATGCTTAACGGTGGCACCAAATAACAATTATTCAGGTCTAAAACTAATCCCGAAGGTAGATGTAGAGGTAGCGTGCCGACCGCAATCACATCGACTTTGGAACCATTTCCCACGCGCATCGTCACCTCGTCCTTAGCCAATCGTTGCTTAATCTGTAGTCCCTGTTTTGAGTTGCAGATATTAGCAACAGAACCAGTATCAAATACCCAGGTGCTACTGCGAGCATTAGTAAGGTACACATCAATAACATGTATATCACATATACCTTTGTTCACCTTGCCATCCTTCTTATCCGCCAAGTACTTGGGGCAGTTCCGCTTCCAGTGACCAGTCCCTTCGCAGTAGAAGCACTCAGTCTCAGGCTTAGGTCCAGACTTGGGCTTCTTCACTTGAGCAGCAACTTGCTTGCTGTTCTTCTTGAAGTTCCCCTTCTTCCCTTTACCCTTTTTCTTGAAACTGGTGGTCTTGTTGACCATCAACACTTGATGCTCCTTTTTTGATTTCTACCTCTCCAGCCTTTAGCATTGCGAAGAGCTCGGGAATAGTCTTATCCATCCCTTGCATATTATACTTCATCATGAAGCTCTTGTAGCTTGGCGGCAGTGATTGAAGAATTCTGTCAATGACACTATCATTCGAAAGATTAACTCCCAGTTGAATCAAGTGATTATTATACCCAGACATTTTGAGTATATGTTCACTGACAAAACAACTCTCCTCCATCTTGTAGCTGTAGAACTTATTGGAGACTTCATATCTCTCAATCCGGGCATTTGCTTGAAATATTACCTTCAACTCCTGTAACATCTCATATGCTCTGTGACATTCAAAACGTCGTTGAAGTCCTGGTTCTAAGCCGTAAAGCATGGCACACTGAACTATCAAGTAGTCATCAGCATTGCTCTACCAGACGTTCATAACATCTGGCGTTGCTCCTGCAGTGGGTTTCGCACCTAGCGGTGCTTCTGGGACATAATTCTTCTATGCAGCAATGAGGATAATCCTCAAGTCACAGACCCAGTCTGTGTAATTGCTACCATCATCTTTCAACTTTGCTTTCTCAAGTAACACATTAAAATTCAACGGAACAACAGCACGGGCCATCTATCTACAACAACATAGACATGCAAAATATTATCAGGTACTAAGTTCATGATAAATTAAAGTTCAATTAATGAAATTACTTAGGAACTCCCACTTAGACATACATCCCTCTAATCATCTAAGTAATCACGTGATCCATATCAACTAAACCATGTCCGATCATCATGTGAGATGGAGTAGTTTTCAATGGTGAACATCATTATGTTGATCATATCTACTATATGATTCACGCTCAACCTTTCGGTCTCAGTGTTCCGAGGCCATATCTGCATATGCTAGCCTCGTCAAGTTTAACACGAGTATTCTGCGTGTGCAAAACTGGCTTGCACCCGTTGTATGTGAACGCAGATCTTATCACACCCGATCATCACGTGGTGTCTTGGCACGACGAACTTTCGCAATGGTGCATACTCAGCGAGAACACTTATACATTGAAATTTGGTGAGAGATCATCTTATAATGCTACTGTCGATCTTAAGCAAAATAAGATGCATAAACGATAAACATCACATGCAATCAATATAAGTGATATGATATGGCCATCATCATCTTATGCCTTTGATCTCCATCTTGAATCTCGATCGTAGTGATACACATATTCATAATATTGAAGCCAAAAGATGCAAAGTTAATAATGATAATGCAACTTATTTGTGGCACTGCCGTTTAGGTCATATTGGTGTAAAGCGCATGAAGAAACTCCATGCTGATGGGCTTTTCGAATGACTTGGTTATGAATCACTTGATGCATGCAAACCATGCCTCATGGGCAAGATGACTAAGACTCCGTTCTCTGGAACAATGGAGCGAGCAACTCACTTATTGGAAATAATACATACTGATGTATGCGGTCCGATGAGTTTTGAGGCTCGCGGCAGGTATCATTATTTTCTAACCTTCACAGATAATTTGAGCAGATATGGGTATATCTACTTGATGAAACGTAAGTTTGAAACATTTGAAAAGTTCAAAGAATTTCAGAGTGAAGTGGAAAATCATCGTAACAAGAAAATAGAGTTCCTACGATCTGATCGCGGAGACGAATATTTGAGTTACGAGTTTGGTCTTCAACTAAAACAATGTGGAATAGTTTCACAAATTCATGCCACTTGGAACACCACAGCATAATGGTGTGTCTGAACGTCATAACCGTACTTTATTAGATATGGTGCAATCTATGATGTCTCTTACCGATTTATCACTATCATTTTGGGGTTATGCATTAGAGACAGCTGCATTCACGTTAAATAGGGCGCCATCTAAATCCGTTCAGACGACACCATATGAATTGTGGTTTAGCAAGAAACCTAAGCTTTCGTTTCTTAAAGTTTGGGGCTATGATGATTATGTGAAAAAGTTTTCAACCTGATAAGCTCGAACCCAAATTGGAGAAATGTGTCTTCATAGGACACCCAAAGAAAACTGTTGGGTACACCTTCTATCACAGATCCGAAGGCAAGTTATTCGTTGCTAAGAATGGATCATTTCTAGAGAAGAAGTTTCTCTCGAAAGAAGTGAGTGGGAGGAATGTAGAATTTGATGAGGTAATTGTACCTTCCCCCGAATTGGAAAGTAGTTCATCACAGAAATCAGTTCCAGTGATTCCTACACCAATTAGTAAGGAAGCTAATCATGATGATCATGAAACTTCAGATCAAGTTACTACCAAACCTCGTAAGTTCAACCAGAGTACGGTCCGCACCAGAGTGGTACGGTAATATTGTTCTGGAGCTCATGTTATTAGACCATGACGAACCTAAGAACTATGAGGAAGCGATGATGAGGACAGATTCCACAAAATGGCTTGAGGCCATGAAAACTGAGATGGGATCCATGTATGAGAACAAAGTATGGACTTTGATTGACTTGCTCGATGATCGGTGAGTCATTGAGAATAAATGGATTTTCAAGAGGAAGGCGGACACTGATAGTAGTGTTACTATCTACAAAGCTCGAATTGACGCAAAAATGTTTTCGACAAGTTCAAGGTGTTGACTACGATGAGATTTTTGCACTCGTATCGATGCTTAAAAGTCTGTCCAAATCATGTTTGTAGTTGCCGCATTTTATGAAATCTGCCAAATGGATGTCAAAACTACATTCCTTAATGGATTTATTAAAGAAGAGTTGTATATGATGCAACCAGAAGGTTTTATCAATCCTAAAGGTGCTAACAAAGTGAGCAAGCTCCAGCGATCCATCTATGGACTAGTGCAAGCATCTCAAAGTTGGAATATATGCTTTGATAAAGTGATCAAAGCATATGGTTTTATACAGACTTGCGGTGAAGCTTGTATTTACAAGAAAGTGAGTGGGAGCACTAAAGTATTTATGATAAGTATATGTGAATGACATATTGTTGATCGGAAATAATGTAGAATTTTCTGTAAAGCATAAAGGAGTGTTTGAAAAGAGTTTTTCAAAGAAAGACCTCGATGAAGCTACTTACATATTGAGCGTCAAGATCTATAGAGATAGATCAAGACGCTTGATATATTTTCAATGAGCACACACCTTGACAAGATTTTGAAGTAGTTCAAAATGGAAAAGTCAAAGAAGGAGTTCTTGCCTATGTTCCAAGGTGTGAAGTTGAGTAAAGACTCAAAATCCGAGCACAGCAGAAAATAGAAAGAGAATGAAAAGTCATTCCCTATGCCTCAGTCATAGATTCTATAAAGTATGCTATGCTGTGTACCAGACATATTGTGTACCTCACCATAAGTTTGGCAAGAGGGTACAATAGTGATCCAGGAGTGGATCACTGGACATCGGTCAAAAATATCCTTAGTGGAATAAGGAAATTTTTCTCGATTATGGAGGTGACAAAGAGTTCGTCGTAAAGAGTTACGTCGATGCAAGCTTTGACACCGATCTGGATGACTCTAAGTCTTGATCTAGATACATATCGAAAGTGGGAGCAATTAGCTAGAGTAGCTCCGCGCAAAGCATTGTAGACATAGAAAATTTGCAAAATACATACGGCTCTGAATGTGGCAGACCCGTTGACTAAATTTCTCTCACAAGCAAAATATGATCACTCTTTGGGTGTTAATCACATAGCGATGTGAACTAGATTATTGACTCTAGTAAACCCTTTGGGTGTTAGTCACATGGAGATGTGAACTAATCACATAAAGATGTGAACTATTGATGTTAAATCACATGATGATGTGAACTAGATTATTGACTCTAGTGCAAGTGGGATACTGAAGGAAATATACCCTACAGGCAATAATAAAGTTGTTATTTATATTTCCTTATATCATGATAAATGTTTATTATTCATGCTAGAATTGTATTAACCGAAAACTTAGTACATGTGTGAATACATAGACAAACAAAGTGTCACTGGTTTGCCTCTACTTGACTAGCTCGCTAAATCAAAGATGGTTAAGTTTCCTAGCCATAGACATGAGTTGCCATTCGATTAACGGGGTCACATCATTAGAGAATGATGTGATTGACTTGACCCATTCAGTTAGCTTAGCACGATGATCATTCAGTTTGTTGCTATTGCTTTCTTTATGACTTATACATGTTCCTCTGACTATGAGATTATGCAACTCCCAAATACCGGAGGAACACTTTGTGTGCTACCAAACGTCACAATGTAACTTGGTGATTATAAAGGTAATCTACATGTGTCTCCGATGGTACTTGTTGAGTTGGCATAGATCAAGATTAGGATTTGTCACTCCGATTGTCGGAGTGGTATCTCTTGGCCCTCTCGGTAATGCACATCACTATAAGCCTTGCAAGCAATGTGACTAATGAGTTAGTTGCAGGATGATGCATTACGGAACGAGTGAAGAGACTTGACGGTAACGAGATTGAACTAGGTATTGAGATACCGACGATCGAATCTCGGGAGAGTAACATACCGATGACAAAAGGAACAATGTATGTTGTTATGCGTTTGACCGATAAAGATCTTCGTACAATATGTAGGAGCCAATATGAGCATCCAGGTTCCGCTATTGCTTATTGACCGGAAATGGGTCTCGTTCATGTCTACATAGTTCTCGAACTCGTAGGGTCCGCACGCTTAACATTCGATGACGATCGGTATTATGATTTTATGTGTTTTGATGTATTGAAGGTTGTTCGGAGTCCCGGGTGAGATCAGGGACATGACGAGGAGGCTCGAAATGATCGAGCCGTAAAGATCAATATATTGGAAGGCTATATTCAGACATCGGAAAGGTTCTGAGTGATCCGGGTATTTTTCGGAGTACCGGGGGAGTTACGTGAATACGGGAGTACATATGGGCCTTAGTGGGCTTTAAGTGAAAAAGAGGAGAAGCCACGAGGGCTGGCCGCGCGCCCCCCATATGGGCCTAGTCCGAATTGGACTTGGGGAGGTAATGCGCCCCCTCTTTCCTTCTCCTCCCCCTCTCCTTCCTTTCCCCTCCTAGTAGGACTAGGAAAGGAGGAATCCTACTCCGACTAGGAGGAGGATTCCTCCCGCCTTTGGCGCGCCTAGAGAGGCCCGTCGGCCTCCCCTCCCTCCATTATATACGTGGGGAGGGAGGCACCCTACAAGACACACAAGTTGATCAGTTGATCAGTTGATCTTTTAGCCGTGTGTGGTGCCCCCTCCACCATAATCCACCTCAGTCATATCATAGTGGTGCTTAGGCGAAGCTCTGCGTCGGTAGCATTATCATCACCGTCATCACGCCGTCATGTTGACGGAACTCTCCCTCGAAGCTCTGTTGCATCAGAGTTCGTGGGACGTCACCGAGCAGAATGTGTGCTAAACTCGGAGTTGATGTATATTCGGTACTTGGATCGGTCGGATCGTGAAGACGTACGACTACATCAACCGCATTCTCATAACGCTTCCGCTTATGGTCTACGAGGGTATGTGGACGACACTCTCCCCTCTCGTTGCTATGCATCACCATGATCTTGCGTGTGCGTAGGAAATTTCTTGAAGTTACTACGTTCCTCAACAATTACATGGCGATTGCATTTCATACAATAAAGTGACAACCATATGGCTCCTGCCAGTTGCCGATAACTGTGTTACAAAACATGATCATCTCATACAACAAAATTTATCATCATGTCTTGACCATATCACATCACAATATGCCCTGTAAAAACAAGTTAGACATCCTCAACTCTGTTGTTGCAAGATTTACATGGCTGCTACGGGCTGAGCAAGAATCGTTCTTACCTACGCATCAAAAACCACAACGCGGTATAGTGATTGCTTTTTGATCTTCAGAAAGAACCTTGTCCATTGAATCCGATTCAACTAAAGTTGGAGAAACTGACACCCACCAGCCACCTGTGTGTGAAGCACATCGGTAGAACCAGTCTCGCGTAAGCATACGCGTAATGTCGGTCTGGGCCGCTTCATCCAACAATACCGCCGAATCAAGAATCAACTAATGAAGGCAAGCAATATGTATATACCCACGCCCACAACTCCTTTGTGTTCTACTCGTGTATATAACATCTACGCATAAACCTGGCTCTGATACCACTGTTGGGGAACGTAGTAATTTCAAAAAAAATCCTATGCACACGCAAGATCATGGTGATGCATAGCAATGAGAGGAGAGAGTGTCATCCACGTACCCTCATAAACCGTCAGCGGAAGCGTTATGACAATGCGGTTGATGTAGTCGTATGTCTTCACGATCGACCGATCCTAGTACTGAACGTATGGCACATCCACGATCTACACACGTTCAGCTCGGTGACGTCCCACGAACTCACGATCCAGTAGAGCTTTGAGGGAGAGTTCCATCAGCACAACGGTGTGATGACGGTGTTGATGAAGCAACCGACGCAGGGCTTCGCCTAAGCACTGCTATGATATGACTGAGATGGATTATGGTGGAGGGGGGCACTGCACACGGCTAAAAGATCATTGATCAACTTGTGTGTCCATGGGGTGCCCCCTGCACCCGTATACAAAGGAGCAAGGGGGAGGCCGGCCGGACTTATGAGGGCGCGCCAAGAGGAGTCATCCTCCTTCTAGTGGGAGTAGGACTCCCCTTTCCTAGTCCCACTAGGAGGGGGAAGGAAGGAGTGGGAGAGGGGAAAGGCAAGAGAGGCGCCCCCCCCCCTTTCCTTGTTCCATTCGGACTCAAGGGGAGGGGCACGCGGCCTGCCCTGGCCGGCCCCTCTCTCTCTCCACTAGGGCCCATCAAGGCCCATTAGTTCCCCGGGGGGTTCCGGTAACCCCTCCGGCACTCCCATTTTCTCCGAGATCACCTGAAACCCTTTCGGTGTCCGAATATAGCCGCCCAATATATCAATCTTTATGTCTCGACCATTTCGAGACTCCTCGTCATGTCCGTGATCACATCCGGGACTCCGAACTACCTTTGGTACATCAAAACACATAAACTCACAATACCAATCGTCACCAAACATTAAGCGTGCGGACCCTACGGGTTCGAGAACTATGCAGACCTGACCGAGACTCATCTCCGGTCAATAATCAATAGAGGAACCTGGATGCATATATTGGTTCCTACATATTCTACGAAGATCTTTATCGGTCAAACCGCATAACAACATACGTTGTTCCCTTTGTCATCGGTATGTTACTTGCCCGAGATTCGATCGTTGGTATCTCAATACCTAGTTCAATCTCGTTACCGGCAAGTCTCTTTACTCGTTATGTAATACATCATCCCGCAACTAACTCATTAGTTGCATTGCTTGCAAGGCTTATAGTGATGTGCATTACCGAGAGGGCCCAGAGATACCTCTCCGACAATCGGAGTGAAAAATCCTAATCTTGATCTATGCCAACTCAACAAGTACCATCGGAGACACCTGTAGTGCACCTTTACGATCACCCAGTTACGTTGTGACGTTTGGTAGCACACAAAGTGTTCCTCCGGTATTCGGGAGTTGCATAATCTCAGAGTTATAGAAACATGTATAAGTCATGAAGAAAGCAATAGCAATATACTAAACTATCACATGCTAAGCTAACGGAATGGGTCAAGTCAATCACATCATTCTCTAATGATGTGATCCCTTTAATCAAATGACAACTCATGTCCATGGTTAGGAAACTTAACCATCTTTGATTCAATGAGCTAGTCAAGTAGAGGCATACTAGTGACACTTTGTTTGTATATGTATTCACACATGTACTAAGTTTCCGGTTAATACAATTCTAGCATGAATAATAAACATTTATCATGATATAAGGAAATATAAATAACAACTTTATTATTGCCTCTAGGGCATATTTCCTTCAGAACCACCATTGTTGTGCTTCAGGATACGAGAAAGATTACTAAGACCAAACTGAAGGGAACCATTGCTGAGTCTAACAAACATCAAGAACAAGAGAGAATTAGCAGCCCCGATATCTTTTGCTCGATCTCGAGCCAAACATAAATAGAACAGTTAAACAAGGAGGAAATGTTACGCTAAGCCCCTCGACCAAACCCACTACTTCAGTCTAATCTAGTAAGAATTTAAACCAAGTGTCAGAACAAACAGAAGAAATACATGGTTAGGAAGAGCAGCTCCACTAGTAGACAGCAACAACATGTAGCCACTGTGTGAACATATCAACCAGCAAAAATCGAAAGTGCCAGTAGATAAGTTCAGTCAAGGCCGATGAACGGTAGCCAGCCAATTTGCTCGGGCAAACCTCACTAAATGTCCTTGCCTAGCCAGAAAGCAATCAAATAAAGAAGGGCCTTTGGTTGCAAGTTCAGTTAAAACCATTTTCCAAAGGTAAGGTCGACTAGAAAACTAGAATTCACTAAAATAACATTTTATAAGACAGTGACACATACTCAGAGCATACTCAGAGTACACCACGAACATACTTATTTTCCATGACAATGTCGGCCTGAAATAATTCATATAGTAGATACTAATACGGAGATCCTAAACTAATGACATAATATTAGTTATACACAATTTGTGGGTTTATTGCTCATAGGAATAGGGTAATTATATCAGCATTCAGATTGTAGATACTACAGTTATATCATACAAATCAATCTTCAGAATACAGAAATATCATAGGTGATTCTAGCAAAATGGCATAATGTGTTTGATGCAAGTTTGGGCTAGTTGCACTAATCTCTTCCTTGTGCAACTTTGCAGGGATGATGTCCATGATCATGTGTCTATGTGGTAGAATTTTGAGCTCATATAGATAAAGTTGCTAATGTAACTTTGGCAAACCCTAGAAATCAACAGAAATGGATTTGCTTAGATATAGCTAAGATAATCAATTCTCCTTCATGCACCCCTTGGTGTAGTGTAATTATTTGGGAATTATTGCATTTCCACAAAAATTGAGATCAAAAGGCAACGGTTGGCAATGTAGAGTTGCTCAAATTTCGATCTGGACAGGGATGGTTTTGGGGCACTTTTGTGAACGAAAACTATTTGATTGGAATGAAACTTTTCAAGATCATCACATTAGGCATATGTGACTTGCTAGAATTTTCCTGGTTTTATTTGACAATATTTCTTTTAGAAATATTTCAAATCCTTGAAATATACAGAAAGGGTTTTGGAGGGATTTGACCAATATTTTGGCCATGACCATGTGTTGAAACTCATATATATGGACAATATATGTCCATTGAGATTCCCTAAATTTTCTCAAATATTTTTGAAACATTAAAATAATTTTTACCTATTAAAGACCATTTCTGGCCTAAAGAAAAAACCTTTAAATAAAATAGCAAAATAACTTTTAAAATTATATTTTTGTGGTTTATGGGAGTCCTATATCTAATAGGAGTCAAATATACTTTTTGAAAGATCTTTCATGCCCAAAATTAAGTACTTGTAGTGCAAGCCTCGATTCAGGGTTTTTAGTAAAACCTAATTTAGAAAATTCTTTTTGGCCAAATTATTTTTGTAACAAAATACTATCCTATCCTATACACATGGCATGATTATTGGGCAAAGCTTTAGATCAAGGAGATGATTTATTTGAATTTTTTAGAGCACTTACCATGATTTATTAGCTTAAGTGTTGTGGCATGAAAATCAGGGTGTGACAATTAATCGAATACATCTCCAAGAACATCTAGGAGAACACTGTAATGAAGATTAAAGAGAGAGAAGAAGCCATCTAGCTACAAGCTATGGACCCTTAGGTCCGTGGTAAACTACTCACGCATCATCGGAAGGGCGTCAAGGTTGGTGTAGAGGCCCTCCATGATCGAATCCCTCTCCAGTGGAGTGCTGGAAAAGGCCCCAAGATGGGATCTCATGAGAACAGAAGCTTGCGGAGCCGGAAAAGTATTTTTGGTGTGCCCTCTGTCGTAGGGGAAATATTTGAGAAATTATAGTGCGAAGATTAGGGTTGGAAGGTGTACGAGGGGCCTACAAGCCCGGGGGCGCACCCCTACGGCTTGTAGCCGCCTCGTAGGTCTTCTGGCCTCCTCTCCAAGTCTCGTGGGTTTCTTCTAGTCCAAGAAAAATCACCGTAAAGTTTTATTCCGTTTGGACTCCGTTTGGTATTCCTTTTCTGTAAAAGTCAAAAACAAGGAAAAAGCAGAAACTGACACTAGGCACTAAATTAATAAGTTAGTCCCAAAAATAATATAAAATAGCATATGCATGCATATAAAACATCCAAAACAGATAATATAATAGCATGGAACAATCAAAAATTATAGATACGTTGGAGACGTATTAGTGCACACAGAGAGAAATAGTCCATGCAGAACCGAAGAAAATGTTGTCTCCGGTGTCAAGTTTGAGGAACTTCACCAAAGAACATCTGTCATGCAGAAGAGGATTGAGCTATATCCATCGAAGCTATGTAGGCGAGAATTTTGATTAGAAGGAATTGACCCCTTGAAAATTATTGCTGACGTGAAGCAATTGGTTCGGTGTTCATCCGAAGAAAATTGACTGTAGCTGAGAAAATCGAAGGCAAAGTGAAGACGTAGCATTCATTTTGTTGTTCTTCTTTCCTTATTTGAGTCATAGGACCTCCGTAGTATTAAGAGGGGTATAGGTTCTCAAAGCTTAGATCCGCTGTGATGCTTAGCCGAAACCTATGAAAGACTGGGAGAAATCTCTTTATGCTCTGAATGATTACCTACCAATAGAAGACGTTGTTCTTCAGTGCCGCAGGAGATAGTTTTCGGGCTGAGTTAGCATTTCTTGCTTCACAAGGAATGTTACCGTTGTGCTCAAAATTCCGACCGTTGGATACATGTCATTCAATCGTTCGATGATCCACATGTCCAATTTGGTCATTTCCCTTCAGGGAAGGCTGCGGCTATAAATAGCCACCCCGCTCCAACATTGCTTGTTGGCTGCTCCACTTAAGATTTCTGAGAAGATTGACTGAGCATCCCCTCTCCGAGAGATTTGAGTTTAAAATCCATCGAGAGAAAACCAAGAGCCAAAAATTAGATAGCTCTAGGTGCCCGCTTTTGTGTTGAAGAGTTGTTGTCTTCACCGAGCAAAATCTTTAGCAACCAAGAGTAGTTGTGGTTCGCGAAGAAGTCTGTCAAAGGTTTAGAGATCACCGACAAGTATCTACCACGAGTGAAATCAACTGGAATATGATTAGTTCCGAGTTCAAGGAGAATAGGAAAACGAGTGGTTTGCTCCTGTGTTCAATCACAAGTCCCTCCAACCAGACGTGGTCCATTAGGAGAAGGGTGGACTGGTCTACCAAATCCATCTGTCACCTTCGTGCACCACTGGTTCACTTTACGATTCTGCAATATGTTCTGCAGCTACTCTTCTTGCTCTGTGTCGATAGGCTCTTCCGATTATTTATCGGTCGCACTAGATCTGTATATCATATCGTGATCGGTTTAACTATCATTCGGTGTTACTGTGGATTCTATTCTAGTAGAATTAGCTTCACGGTTCATCTCTTGTCTTGCCAACCCTAGCCCCTCCAAGAGAGGGGCGGCGGTCACGGGGGGGGGGGGGGGGGGGGGGGGTCTTGCGCCCAAGCCAAGTGGGGCGCCCCCACCCCTAGGGTTTCCCTCATCTTGCTGTATCGGCCTGATGGGTGTGGTGCCCCATAAGTGTCCATGTGGTCCCCCCGGGGCAGGTGTGTTGGGGAACGTAGCAGAATTTTAAAATTTTCTACGCATCACCAAGATCAATCTATGGAGTCATCTAGCAACGAGGGAGAGGGGAGTGCATCTACATACCCTTGTAGATCGCGCGCGGAAGCGTTCAAGAGAACGGGGTTGATGGAGTCATACTCGTCGTGATCCAAATCACCGATGACCTAGCGCCGAACGGACGGCACCTCCGCGTTCAACACACGTACTGTTGGGAATACGTCTCCTCCAACTTGATCCATCAAGGGGGAAGGAGAGGTTGATGAAGATCCAGCAGCACGACGGCGTGGTGGTGGAAGCAACGGTGATCTTGGCAGGGCTTCGCCAAGCATAGGGAGAGGGAGGAGTGTCATGCTAGGGAGAGGGAGAGGCCAGGGGCTAGGGTGCGGCTGCCCTCCCTTCCCCCCACTATATATAGGGTCCCTAGGGGGGGCGTCGGCCCTAGGAGATCCAATCTCCAAGGGGGGCGGCGGCCAAGGGGTGGCTTGCCCCCCAAGCCAAGTGGGGCGCCCCCACCCCTAGGGTTTCCAACCCTAGGCGCAGAGGGAGGCCCAAGGGGGGTGCACCTGCCCACTAGGGGCTGGTTCCCCTCCCACTTCAGCCCATGGGTCCCTCTGGGATAGGTGGCCCCACCCGGTGGACCCCCGGGACCCTTCCGGTAGTCCCGGTACAATACCGAGTACCCCCGAAACTTTCCCGATGGCCGAAACTTGACTTCCTATATATAAATCTTCACCTCCGGACCATTCGGGAACTCCTCGTGACGTCCGGGATCTCATCCGGGACTCCGAACAACTTTCGGGTTACCATATACTAATATCTCAACAACCCTAGCGTCACCGAACCTTAAGTGTGTAGACCCTACGGGTTCGGGAGACACGCAGACATGACCGAGACGACTCTCTGGTCAATAACCAACAGCAGAATCTGGATACCCATGTTGGCTCCCACATGCTCCTCGATGATCTCATCGGATGAACTACGATGTCAAGGATTCAATCAATCCGTATACAATTCCCTTTGTCAATCGGTATGTTACTTGCCCGAGACTCGATTGTCGGTATCCCAATACCTCGTTCAATCTCATTACCGGCAAGTCACTTTACTCGTACCGTAATGCATGATCCCGTGATCAACCACTTGGTCACATTAAGCTCATTATGATGATGCATTACCGAGTGGGCCCAGAGATACCTCTCTGTCATACGGAGTGACAAATCCTAGTCTCGATTCGTGCCAACCCAACAGACACTTTCAGATATACCTGTAGTGTACCTTTGTAGTCACCCAATTACGGTGTGACATTTGGCACACCCAAAGCACTCCTATGGTATTCGGGAGTTGCACAATCTCATGGTCTAAGGAAATGATACTTGACATTCGGAAAAGCTATAGCAAACGAACTACACGATCTTTGAGCTATGCTTAGGATTGGGTCTTGTCCATCACATCATTCTCCTAATGTGTAATCCCGTTATCAATGACATCCAATGTCCATAGTCAGGAAACCATGACTATCTTTTGATCAACGAGCTAGTCAACTAGAGGCTCACTAGGGACGTGTTGTGGTCTATCTATTCACACATGTATTATGATTTCCGGATAACACAATTATAGCATGAACATTAGACAATTATGATGAAGCAAGAAATACAATAATAACCATTTTATTATTGCCTCTAGGGCATATTTCCAACAGTCTCCCACTTGCACTAGAGTCAATTGTCTAGTTACATTGTGATGAATCGAACACCCATGCAGTTCTGGTGTTGATCATGTTTTGCTCTAGGGAGAGGTTTAGTCAATGGATCTGCCACATTCAGGTCCGTATGTACTTTACAAATATCTATGTCTCCATTTTGAACACTTTCATGAATGGAGTTGAAGCGACGCTTGATATGCCTGGTCTTCTTGTGAAACCTAGGCTCCTTGCAAGGGCAATAGCTCCAGTGTTGTCACAGAAGAGAGTCATCGGGCCCGACGCATTGGGTATGACTCCTAGGTCGGTAATGAACTCCTTCACCCAGACTGCCTCTTGTGTTGCCTCCGTGGCTGCCATGTACTCCGCTTCACATGTAGATCCCGCCACAACGCTTTGCTTGCAACTGCACTAGCTTACTGCCCCACCATTCAAAATATACACGTATCCGGTTTGTGACTTAGAGTCGTCCAGATCTGTGTCAAAGCTAGCATCGACGTAACCCTTTACGACGAGCTCTTCGTCACCTCCATAAACGAGAAACATATCCTTAGTCCTTTTCAGGTACTTCAGGATATTCTTGACCGCTGTCCAGTGTTCCATGACGGGATTACTTTGGTACATTCCTACCAAACTTACGGCAAGGTTTACATCAGGTCTGGTACACAGTGTAGCATACATGATAGACCCTATGGCCGAGGCATAGGGGACGACACTCATCTTTTCTCTATCTTCTGCCGTGGTCGGGCATTGAGCCGTGCTCAATCTCGTACCTTACAATACAGGCAAGAACCCCTTCTTTGACTGATCCATTTTGAACTTCTTCAATATCTTGTCAAGGTACGCACTCTGTGAAAGACCAATGAGGCGTCTCGATCTATCTCTATTGATCTTGATGCCTAATATATAAGCAGCTTCTCCAAGATCCTTCATTGAAAAACACTTGTTCAAGTAGGCCTTTATGCTTTCCAAGAATTCTATATCATTTCCATCAACAGTATGTCATCCACATACAATATGAGAAATGCTACAGAGCTCCCACTCACTTTCTTGTAAATGCAGGCTTCTCCATAAGTCTGTGTAAACCCAAACGCTTTGATCATCTCATCAAAACGAATGTTCCAACTCTGAGATGGTTGCACCAGCCCATAAATCGAGCGTTGGAGCTTGCACACCTTGTCAGCATTCTTAGGATCGACAAAACCTTCGGGCTGCATCATATACAATTCTTCCTTAAGGAAACCATTAAGGAATGCCGTTTTGACGTCCATTTGCCATATCTCATAATCATAGAATGCGGCAATTGCTAACATGATTTGGACGGACTTTAGCTTCGCTACGGGTCAGAAAGTCTCATCGTAGTCAACCCCTTGAACTTGTCGATAACCCTTAGCGACAAGCCGAGCTTTATAGATGGTTACATTACCATCCGCGTCTGTCTTCTTCTTAAAGATCCATTTATTTTCCATGGCTGGCCAATCATCGCGCAAGTCAGTCAAAGTCCATACTTCGTTTTCATACATGGATCCTATCTCGGATTTCATGGCTTCCAGCCATTTGTCGGAATCCGGGCCCGCCATCGCTTCTTCATAGTTCGAAGGTTCACCATTGTCTAACAACATGATTTCCAAGACAGGGTTGCCGTACCACTCTGGTGCGGAACGTGTCCTTGTGGACCTACGAAGTTCAGTAGCAACTTGATCTGAAGTTTCATGGTCATCATCATTAACTTCCTCTCTAGTCGGTGCAGGCACCTCAGGAACATTTTCTTGAGCTGTGCCACTTACCGGTTCAAGAGGTAATACTTCATCAAGTTCTACTTTCCTCCCACTTATTTCGTATGAGAGAAACTCTTTCTCTAGAAAGGACCCATTCTTGGCAACAAAGATCTTGCCTTCGGATTTGAGGTACAAGGTATACCCAATAGTTTCTTTAGGATATCCTATGAAGACGCATTTTTCCGATTTGGGTTCGAGCTTTTCAGGTTGAAGTTTCTTGACATAAGCATCGCATCCCCAAAATTTTAGAAACGACAGCTTAGGTTTCTTTCCAAACCATAATTCATATGGTGTCGTCTCAACGGATTTTGACGGAGCCCTATTTAAAGTGAATGTGACAGTCTCTAAAGCATAGCCCCAAAATGACAGCGGTAGATTGGTAAGAGACATCATAGATCGCACCATATCCAATAGAGTGCGATTACGACATCCGGACACACCATTACGCTGAGGTATTCCAGGCGGCGTGAGTTGTGAAACTATTCCACATTTTCTTAAGTGTGTGCCAAATTCGTGACTCAAGTATTCTCCCCCACGATCTGATCACAAGAACTTGATTTTCCTGTCACGTTGATTCTCAACCTCACTCTGAAATTCCTTGAACTTTTCAAAGGTCTCAGACTTGTGTTTCATTAAGTAGACATACCCATATCTACTCAAGTCATCAGTGAGGGTGAGAACATAACGATAGCCATCGCGAGCCTCAACACTCAATGGACCGCACACATCAGTATGTATGATTTCCAATAAGTTGGTTGCTCGCTCCATTGTTCCTGAGAACAGAGTCTTGGTCATTTTACCCATGAGGCATGATTCGCACGTGTCAAATGATTCGTAATCAAGAGACTCCAAAAGTCCATCGGCATGGAGCTTCTTCATGCGTTTGTCACCTATGTGACCAAGGCGGCAGTGCCACAAGTATGTGGGACTATCATTATCAACCTTACATCTTTTGGTATTCACACTATGAATATGTGTAACATTACACTCGAGATTCATTAAGAATAAACCATTCACCAGCGGAGCATGACCATAAAACATATCTCTCATATAAATAGAACAACCATTATTCTCGGATTTAAATGAGTAGCCATCTTGAATTAAACGAGATCCTGATACAATGTTCATGCTCAAAGCTGGCACTAAATAACAATTATTGAGGTTTAAAACTAATCCCGTAGGTAAATATAGAGGCAGCATGCCGACGGCGATCACATCAACCTTGGAACCATTCCCGACGCGCATCGTCACCTCGTCTTCGCCAGTCTCCGCTTATTCCGCAGCTCCTGCTTTGAGTTACAAACGTGAGCAACCGCACCGGTATCAAATACCCAGGAGCTACTACGAGTACTGGTAAGGTACACATCAATTACATGTATATCACATATACCTTTAGTGTTGCCGGCTTTCTTGTCCGCTAAGTATTTGGGGCAGTTCCGCTTCCAGTGACCACTTCCCTTGCAATAAAAACACTCAGTCTCAAGCTTGGGTCCATTCTTTGGCTTCTTCCCGGCAGCTTGCTTACCGGGCGCGGCAACTCCCTTGCCGTCCTTCTTGAAGTTCTTCTTACCCTTGCCTTTCTTGAACTTAGTGGTTTTATTCACCATCAACACTTGATGTTCCTTTTTGATTTCCACCTCCGCTGATTTCAGCATTGAATATACCTCAGGAATGGTCTTTTCCATCCCCTGCATATTGAAGTTCATCATAAAGCTCTTGTAGCTCGGTGGAAGCGACTGAAGGATTCTGTCAATGACCGCGTCATCCGGGAGATTACCTCCCAGCTGAGTCAAGCGGTTATGCAACCCAGACATTTTGAGTATGTGCTCATTGACAGAACTATTTTCCTCCATCTTACAGCTGAAGAACTTGTCGGAGACTTCATATCTCTTGACCCAGGCATGAGCTTGGAAAACCATTTTCAGCTCTTCGAACATCTCATATGCTCCGTGTCTCTCAAAACTCTTTTGGAGCCCCGGTTCTAAGCTGTAAAGCATGCCGCACTGAACGAGGGAGTAATCATCAGCATGTGACTGCCAAGCGTTCATAACGTCTTGGTTCTCTGGGATGGGTGTGTCACCTAGCGGTGCTTCTGAAGGAAATATGCCCTAGAGGCAATAATAAAGTTATTATTTATTTCCTTACATCATGATAAATGTTTATTATTCATGCTAGAATTGTATTAACCGGAAACATAATACATGTGTGAATACATAGACAAACAGAGTGTCACTAGTATGTCTCTACTTGACTACCTCGTTAATCAAAGATGGTTATGTTTTCTAACCATGAACAAAGAGTTGTTATTTGATTAACGAGGTCACATCATTAGTTGAATGATCTGATTGACATGACCCATTCCATTAGCTTAGCACCCGATCATTTAGTATGTTGCTATTGCTTTCTTCATGACTTATACATGTTCCTATGACTATGAGATTATGCAACTCCCGTTTACCGGAGGAACACTTTGTGTGCTACCAAACGTCACAACGTAACTGGGTGATTATAAAGGTACTCTACAGGTGTCTCCAAAGGTAGATGTTGGGTTGGCGTATTTCGAGATTAGGATTTGTCACTCCGATTGTCGGAGAGGTATCTCTGGGCCCTCTCGGTAATGCACATCACATAAGCCTTGCAAGCATTACAACTAATGAGTTAGTTGAGAGATGATGTATTACGGAACGAGTAAAGAGACTTGCCGGTAACGAGATTGAACTAGGTATTGGATACCGACGATCGAATCTCGGGCAAGTAACATATCGATGACAAAGGGAACAACGTATGTTCTTATGCGGTCTGACCGATAAAGATCTTCGTAGAATATGTAGGAGCCAATATGGGCATCCAGGTCCCGCTATTGGTTATTGACCGGAGACGTGTCTCGGTCATGTCTACATTGTTCTCGAACCGTAGGGTCCGCACGATTAACGTTACGATGACAGTTATTATGAGTTTATGCATTTTGATGTACCGAAGTTAGTTCGGATTCCCGGATGTGATCACGGACATGACGAGGGGTCTCGAAATGGTCCAGACATAAAGATTGATATATTGGACGGCTATATTCGGACACCGGAAGTGTTCCGGGTGATTTCGGATAAAACCGGAGTGCCGGAGGGGTTACCGGAACCCCGCGGGGAAGTAATGGGCCTTATTGGGCCTGAGGGGAGAGAGAGGGCAGCAGCCCAAGAGGTGGCGCCCCCCCCCCTCATGGGGAGTCCGAATTGGACTAGGAGGGGGGCGCGGCCCCCCTTTCCCTCTCCCTCTCCCTCTCTTTCCTTCCCCCTCAAGTCTCCTAGTTGGACTAGGAAAGGGGAGTCCTACTCCCACTAGGAGGAGGACTCCCCCTCCCCTTGGCGCGCCCCATAGGGCCGGCCGGCCTCCCCCTTGCTCCTTTATATACGGGGGCAGGGGGGCACCCTAGAACACACAAGTTGATCCACGTGATCGTTCCTTAGCCGTGTGCGGTGCCCCCTGCCACCATATTCCACCTCGATCATATCGTTGTAGTGCTTAGGCGAAGCCCTGCGTCGGTAGTACATCATCATCGTCACCACACCGTTGTGCTGACGGAACTCATCCCCGAAGCTTTGCTGGATCGGAGCCCGGAGAGCGTCATCGAGCTGTACGTGTGCTAAGAACTCGGAGGTGCCGAAGTAATGGTGCTTGGATCGGTCGGATCGGGAAGACGTACGACTACTTCCTCTATGTTGCGTCAACGCTTCCATTGCGGTCTACGAGGGTACGTAGACAACACTCTCCCCTCTCGTTGCTATGCATCACCATGATCTTGCATGTGCGTAGGAAATTTTTTGAAATTACTGCGTTACCCAACAGCTTCTAGGACATAATCTTTCTTGGCAGCTATGAGGATAATCCTTAGGTTCCGGACCAAGTCCGTATAGTTGCTGCCATCGTCTTTCAGCTTGGTTTTCTCTAGGAACGCGTTGAAGTTGAGGGCAACATTAGCGTAGGCCATTTGATCTACAAGACATAGTTTAAAGATTTTAGACTCAGTTCATGATAATTAAGTTCATCTAATCAAATTATTCAATGAACTCCCACTCAGATAGACATCCCTCTAGTTATCTAAGTGAAACAAGATCCGAGTTAACTAGGCCGTGTCCGATCATCACGTGAGACGGACTAGCCAACATCGGTGAACATCTTCATGTTGATCGTATCTTCTATACGACTCATGCTCGACCTTTCGGTCTTTCGTGTTCCGAGGCCATGTCTGTACATGCTAGGCTCGTCAAGTCAACCTAAGTGTATTGCGTGTGTAAATCTGGCTTACACCCATTGTATTCGAACGTTAGAATCTATCACACCCGATCATCACGTGGTGCTTCGAAACAACGAACCTTCGCAACGGTGCACAGTTAGGGGGAACACTTTCTTGAAATTATTACGAGGGATCATCTTATTTAAGCTACCGTCGTTCTAAGCAAATAAGATGTAAAACATGATAAACATCACCTGCAATCAAATAGTGACATGATATGGCCAATATCATTTGCTCCTTTTGATCTCCATCTTCGGGACTCCATGATCATCGTTGTCACCGGCATGACACCATGATCTCCATCATCGTGTCTTCTTGAAGTTGTCTCGTCATCTATTACTTCTACTACTATGGCTAACGCTTTAGCAATAAAGTAAAGTAATTACATGACGTTTATGTTTACACGCAGGTCATAAATAAATAAAGACAACTCCTATGGCTCCTGCCGGTTGTCATACTCATCGACATGCAAGTCGTGATTCCTATTACAAGAACATGATCAATCTCATACATCACATATATCATTCGTCACATCCTTTTGGCCATATCACTTCACACGGCACATGCTGCAAAAACAAGTTAGACGTCCTCTAATTGTTGTTGCAAGTTTTTACGCGGCTGCTATAGGTTTCTAGCAAGAACATTTCTTACCTGCGCCAAAACCACAATGTGATATGCCAATTTCTATTTACCCTTCATAAGGACCCTTTTCATCGAATCCGATCCGACTAAAGTGGGAGAGACAGACACCTGCCAGCCACCTTATGCAACTAGTGCATGTCAATCGGTGGAACCACTCTCACGTAAGCGTACGTGTAAGGTTGATCCGGGCCGCTTCATCCCACGATGCCGCCGAATCAAGATAAGACTAGTAACGGCAAGCAAATTGACAATATCGACGCCCACAACTGCTTTGTGTTCTACTCGTGCATAGAAACTACGCATAGACCTAGCTCTGATACCACTGTTGGGGAACATAGCAGAATTTTGAAATTTTCTACGCATCACCAAGATCAATCTATGGAGTCATCTAGCAACGAGGGACAGGGGACTGCATCTACATACCCTTGTAGATCGCGCACGGAAGCGTTCAAGAGAACGGGGTTGATGGAGTCGTACTCGTTGTGATCCAAATCACCGATGACCTAGCGCCGAACGGACGGCACCTCCGCGTTCAACACACATACGGTAGGGAAGATGTCTCCTCCAACTTGATCCAACAAGGGGGAAGGAGAGGTTGATGAAGATCCAGCAGCACGACGGCGTGGTGGTGGAAGCAACGGTGATCTCGGCAGGGCTTCGCCAAGCACAGGGAGAGGGAGGAATGTCACGGGAGGGAGAGGGAGAGGCCAAGGGCTAGGGTGCGGCTGCCCTCCCTTCCCCCCACTATATATAGGGTCCCTAGGGTGGCGCCGGCCCTAGGAGATCCAATCTCCAAGGGGGGCGGCGGTCAAGGGGGTGGCTTGCCCCCCAAGCCAAGTGGGGCGCCCCCCACCCCTAGGGTTTCCAACCCTAGGCACAGGGGGAGGCCCAAGGGGGGCGCACCAGCCCACTAGGGGCTGGTTCCCCTCCCAATTCAGCCCATGGGGCCCTCCGGGATAGGTGTCCCCACCCGGTGGACCCCCGGGACCCTTCCGGTGGTCCCGATACAATACGGAGTACCCTCGAAACTTTCCCAATGGCCGAAATTGACTTCCTATATATAAATCTTCACCTCCGGACCATTCCGGAACTCCTCGTGACGTCCGGGATCTCATCCGAGACTCTGAACAACTTTCGGGTTACCGTATACTAATATCTCAACAACCCTAGCGTCACCGAACCTTAAGTGTGTAGACCCTACGGGTTCGGGAGACACGCAGACATGACCGAGACGACTCTCCGGTCAATAACCAACAACGGGATCTGGATACCCATGTTGGCTCCCACATGCTCCTCGATGATCTCATCGAATGAACCACGATGTCGAGGATTCAATCAATCCGTATACAATTCCCTTTGTCAATCGGTACGTTACTTGCCCGAGACTCGATCGTCGGTATCCCAATACCTCGTTCAATCTCGTTACCGGCAAGTCACTTTACTCGTACCGTAATGCATGATCCCGTGATCAACCACTTGGTCACATTGAGCTCATTATGATGATGCATTACCGAGTGGGCCCAAAGATACCTCTCCGTCATACGGAGTGACAAATCCCAGTCTCGATTCGTGCCAACCCAACAGACACTTTCGGAGATACCTGTAGTGTACCTTTATAGTCACCCAGTTACGTTGTGATGTTTGGCACACCCAAAGCACTCCTACAGTATCCGGGAGTTGCACAATCTCATGGTCTAAGGAAATGATACTTGACATTCGGAAAAGCTATAGCAAACGAACTACACGATCTTTGAGCTATGCTTAGGATTGGGTCTTGTCCATCACATCATTCTCCTAATAATGTGATCCCGTTATCAATGACATCCAATGTCCATAGTCAGGAAATCATGACTATCTTTTGATCAACGAGCTAGTCAACTAGAGGCTCACTAGGGACGTCTTGTGGTCTATGTATTCACACATGTATTACGATTTCCGGATAACACAATTATAGCATGAACAATAGACAATTATCATGAACAAAGAAATATAATAATAACCATTTTATTATTGCCTCTAGGGCATATTTCCAACAAGGTGGACCCCCTGGTGGACCCCTGAACCCTTCAATGCCTCTGGTACATTGCCAATATACCCCCGAACTTTTTCGGTACTCCAAATATGACTTTTCATATATAAATCTTTACCTTTGGACCATTTTGAAGCTCCTCGTGATATCCTGGATCCCAACCGGGAATCCGAACTACTTTCAGACTTCACAATATGAACATCCCAATACTACCCTAGCATTAAGTGTGTGACCCTACGGGTTCGAGAACATGCAGACATGACAGAGACTCATCTCTTGTCAATAATCAATAGCAGACCTGGATGCCCATATTGACTCCCACATATTCAATGAAGATATTTATCGGTTTGAACCACAATGTCGAGGATTTAGTTAATCTCGTATACAATTCCCTTTGTCTAGCGATATGTTACTTGCCCGAGATTCGATCATCGGTAATACAACATCCCCGTGACTAAACTCATTAGTCACATGGTTGCATGTTATCCACGATGTTGTATTACCGAGTGGGCCCCATGACTAAACACAAGTGATTTTAGCCTCTAAAAATTCTTTGGTTCCTTTTTTCTAAAAGTGAATTACTCGGTTCCTTGGGGAGCTCCTTACTCTGCTCAATGCGGTGAACCCTATATCTCGCTAACGGTGAAAGCTATGATACTCTCGCATCAAGAATTTCACTTCGTATTTTAACTCGGCTAGCCCAGTTCATCTCCTTGATTCTCTTCATGTTTTAACTCGTGCTAGGCTCGCTCGGTGGGTAGGTTGCTGAATGGTTCGACCAAGTTTTATTCCCTTTTTATTGTTTCTTTTTGTTTTCTTTGTTTCTTCATGATTTTCTTTAGTTTTTCTGTTTTCTTTGCCTTTTATTGGTTTTCTTCATTTCTTTCTTGGTTTCCATCAGTTTTATGTTTTTGTCATTTACAGTTTTTTCTTTCATGGTTTTTATTTTTTTTCCTTTTTCTTGGTTTTTCTTTGTTTCTTTCTCGGTTTTCTTTGTTACCATTCTTATGCACTGGTTTCTTTGTTTTCTTATTTTCTTTGTTTTTCATTTTGGTTTTTATTAGGTTTCTTTATTTTTGTTGATTTTCATCGATTTCCTTTTTGTTCAACACATGTTAACTTTTTTTCATATTCATTCAACATTTTTTGTATACACCAGAAACATTTAATATAAACATGTTTGACATTTTTAAATACATGATTAACATTTTTTAGAATTATATTTTTGATATCTACTTTTTCCCATACACATTGAACATTTTTGGTAACACATTTAATATGTTTCACATATAAGATTAACGTTTTTTGAATACATGGTCAAAAAATTTCCTATACATATTAAACATTTTTAAAATGCTTGATTAACATTTTTTAAATACTTGTTTAACATTTTTCTCATTTGTTTAATTAATTTTATAAATACATGATTAACTTCTTCACACATGTTGTACATTTTTTATACACATGCGATACATTTTCTATATACAAATTTAACACTTTTCAAATGTTTGGTTAACATTTTTTGTCAAATGTTTATATAAAGTGTTATTTGTAATATATTAGATTCTGAGAATATTTGGAGGTATGAAAAAACGAAAGAAAAAACTTGAAAAAAAAACGTGTCTTGCTTTAAGGGGGAGGAGAGTCCCTGCTCGACGCCCGCGTGCGTCAATATGACGACCTTTCGCTAAAGGGCGCGCAAAACGGGCCAGCCCGTTAGCAAGCGTCATATGTAAAACTTCAGTAACAATCAGGACAGCTTTAGTGCAACACCAAGGTATAAGTACTAACGAGTAAGAAATGGGAGGAGTTTTTGTCAAATGGAAGATTTCAGAGAATGTCTGGCCGACTGCGGTTTGGCTGATCTTGGGTTTCATGGATATCCTTATACGCGGGATAATAAGCGAGATGGTTATGAGAATGTTCAAGTTCGCCTAGATCGTGCTACATGCAATAATAATTTTCTTGGTTTATTTCCTTTTACAGAAGTGGAACATGTCATCACTGAGGAATCAGACCATAATGCTATTATTGTGAGAGCTAGGGAGACGGCTTCTGTTGCTTATAATAATGGACCTCGAAAGTTTTGCTATGAAGAAATGTGGGTGAGGCATGAAGGTTATGAGGATATGGTAAGGAGTGCATGGGAAAAGGCTGTATCCAGGGGGCAAGGTGCTGTAAAAACATGTGATATTTTAAATTATGTGTCGGCTGAGATGAAAAAATGGGGGTGCACTGTTTTTGGTTCAGTCAGAAAGCAAATATCGAAACTAAAGACTCAGCTTGGATACGCTAAAGAGAGAGCTCTTGTTTCGGGCTGTTCTTTGGAGGTCTGAAATTTAGAGGATCAGTTGCGAGAATTATATGAGCGAGAAGAAATTATGTATAAACAACGATCAAGAGTTCGATGGTTAAAGGAAGGTGATCAAAAATACAAAGTATTTTCAGAATAGATCCACTCACCGCAAGCGGAAGAACACGGTCAAGGCCCTTAAACGTGAAGATGGAAGCAAATGTATTTTAGATGAGGAAATGAGAGGTATGGCTGCATCATTTTATGCTAATCTTTTTGCTTCTCATGGTTCGGTGGGTGCAGATAGAATTACTGATTTGATGGATGGATTAGTTACGACTGAGATGAATGATCTTTTAACCTGACAAATTATGGATGATGAAATTGAGATGGCTCTATTCCAAATGGGAGGTACGAAAGCTCCTGGTCCGGATGGCCTTCCAACATTATTTTATCAGAGACACTGGTCTCTTGTTCGAAATGATGTGTGTGCTGTTGTTCGTGATTTTCTGCAAGGAGGAGCGATACCAGAAAATTTTAATGATACGGTTCTGGTTTTGATCCCGAAAGTTAGTTCACCGGAGCTACTTTCTCAATTTTGTCCTATTAGTCTTTGTAATGTGCTTTACAAGGTGGCGGCCAAGGTTCTTGCAAATAGATTGAAGGGTATTCTTCCGGTCATGATTTCTGAGGAACAAAGTGCTTTTGTGCCTGGGTCTCATCACGGATAATGTGTTAGTTGCTTATGAATGTGTC
Organism: Triticum aestivum; assembly: GCF_018294505.1. Classification (NCBI taxonomy): domain Eukaryota; kingdom Viridiplantae; phylum Streptophyta; class Magnoliopsida; order Poales; family Poaceae; genus Triticum; species Triticum aestivum. The sequence continues at coordinate 33,547,492 of NC_057809.1, forward strand.
CATGCTATTAGGAATCACAAAAGAAAGAAACCTTTATCTGCTGTCAAGTTAGATATGATGAAAGCATATGATTGGGTTGAATGGTCTTTTTGGGAGAATGTTATGAAAAAATATGGTTTCTCCCAGGGATGGGTGATATGATTATGAGATGTGTCAAAACAGCCAGGTTCACTGTCAAACTAAATGGTGGCTATTCTGAGCTATTTCTTCCATCTAGAGGTCTACGATAGGGAGACCCTCTATCCCCCTATTTGTTCCTTTTATGTGTTGAAGGTTTTTCTGCTCTACTGAAAAAAGCAGATTTACATAAACAGATTTGTGGGGTTTCATTTGGGAGCACTGGCCCACATGTGACCCATCTTTTATTTGAAGATGATAGTATTGTGTTCCTTGAGGGATCTCAGAGCAATATGGAGGCACTTAGAGATATTCTTCAAGTCTATGAACAAGCTTTGGGTCAACGTATCAATTTTCAGAAGTCTTCTATATTCCTTGGGAAGGGGGGGTTATGAAGGTGATAAGCAGATGGCCAAGAGGATTATTGGTATTTCTTCTAAGGCACTTAGTGAAAAATACTTGGGGCTGCCAACTGTGGTAGGCCGGTCGAAAGATGGCACTTTTAAGCATGTTAAGGAAAGTTCTAGAGGAAAAGTTTTGGGATGGAAGGGACAAGGTTTATCTAAGGCTGCTAAGGAAGTTGTCAAATCTGGGCTACAAGCGACACCAACATTCGCCATGAGTTGTTTTCAACTCTCTAAGAAAATGTGTCGGAATCTGACTAATATCTCTTCTAACTTCTGGTGGGGTTCAGCAAATGGTGAGAAGAAGGTTCACTGGGTGGCTTGGGACAAGATGTGCCTATCAAAGAGGGATGGTGGTATGGGATTCAGGAACGATGAAGCATTTAATCAGGCGTTACTTGCCAAACAGGCTTAGAGAATCTTGCAGACACCGGATTCATTATGTGCTAGAGTTCTTAAGGCTAGATATTTCAAAGATGGGTCCATTATTAATGCAACTTGCCCTGCTAGAGCTCCTTACACATTCGGAGCATTCTTCATGGTCGAAATCTTCTTAGAGAGGGGCTTGTTTGGCGAATTGGTGATGGTTCCAATGTGTTTATACATCATGATAATTGGATCCCGCGTAAAGGGAGTTTAAGGCCACTGGGTCAAATATTAATGCATGGTATCACTCGAGTGAGTGATCTTCTTTCTGACCAGGAGATTTTGGGGATCATTTTAAGATTGATGCAATGTTCTCTATTGATGATGCAAATGAAATCAAGCAAATTCCGGTTGGGGGTGATGGTGTGGATGATTTTATGGCTTGGAATTTCACTAAGGATGGTGTTTTCACGGTTCGGTCGGGCTACCACTTGCCGATGAGTAAAAGGAGAGCGCTAAACAGACAGCCGGAGCCCTCCTCGACTGTTCAAATACATCGCAGCTAGTTGGCTCTTTGAAGTGCTTATGTGCCTAACAAAGTGAAGGTGCATAGTTGGCGTCTCATGAGGAATGGTTTGGCTGTAGGTTCTGAGCTTAGTCGACGAAAAATTAAATCTGGTGTGGGGTGTGCTGCATGTGGGAGAGAGGAGTCTCTTGCTCATAGATTTTGGATGTGTCCACACTCGCAATGTTTTTGGAAAGTTTTTTCTGAAAAAAGAGGAATCCGTGCTAGCTACCCGCCAGAAGATATGCAATCAAATGTGGAGGTAGGTAGATGGTTGGCTCAATGGATTTCTGAGGTTGATGATGAACAGGGAGAAATGATGATACAGGGTGTTTATGGGCTTTGGCTTGCGAGGAATAATGCAAGGGATGGGAAGAAGATTCAATCTCCACATGAAATATCCTATTCGGTCTCAAAGCTCATGGATGAGTGGTATGAAGTGGTGCAACGAAAATCAAGAACTGTTGTGCGACCACGACTTGAGAAATGGACACCACCTGAACAAGGATGGATTCTAGCGAATGTTGATGGAGCGGTGTCAAAGAATGGATGTTAGGGAGGAGGAGGGTGGTCTTGCATGACCATGATGGTGCCTTTCGGGGTGCTGCAACTCAATTCTTTCCGTATGACTCGAAACCGGAATTTGTTGAATTGAAGGCATGTAGAAGAGCGCTCCAAATTGGGCGTGATTTGAGTATCTCAAAGATTCATGTTGAAATGGATTGCAACCAGGCTGTGAGAATGATAAATAGTGCTTGCAGAAATCTCTCGGAGGCTGGGCCAATTGTTGAGGATATTAAGGCTCTGATGCAGGGATGGCAGGGTTGTAAAGTTTCATGGAGAAGAAGAACTGCAAATCAAGCTGCACATATTCTTGCTAAGTTAGCTGTTAGTGAACAAGTTTCTCAAGAATGGCGTGTTGTGCCTCATGAGTGTATTCTGCATGTAATAGGGGCGGCGATTCCGAACGCTTTTTAATTAATGAAGTTTGTTATTCTAAAAAAACGAGTAATGGCAGATCCGTTTTTCCTTCAAATTTTTCAGTATTTCTTGAAAAAATGTGAACAATCTTTATTAATAAACGCGAATAATGTTTGAAAATGTGAACACATTTCAAAATTAGAACAAACCTTTACAACACGTTTCTTTTCAGAAAAGTGAACAAAAACTGAAAAACACGAACAGAATACTATATAAGCTGAAAAATTTTAAGTGTTCATTAATATACACTGAACAATTTTGTAATATACATTGAACATTTTTGTGATATTCATTTAGTAATTTTTGAATACACATTGAATATATGTGTAAAATACACTGAATAAATTTCAAATACACAGTGAAAATTTTTTATTATTCATTGAAAAAATTCTTAAAATATGATGAACATTTTTATAATGTATGGTGAACTTTTTTCTAATATATCATGAACATTTTATTAATGTATGATGAACATTTTTGTAATACATGATGAACATTTTTATATTGCATGGTGAACTTTGTCATAATATACGATGAACATTTTTGTTATATGCGGTGAAAACGCAAAATATGAGACGAAAAAAAACATAAATGAAAATAAACGAAAAGGAAAAGAATGAAAGGACAAAGGAGAAAAAACCAGAACAAACCCATCAAGAAGTGGACAAAATATTGAAAAACGAAGCAAAAAAACCACAGAAGAACAACGAAAAACAAAACCCGCAGGAAACATCAAAGAAAGCAGCAGCAAACGAATAACAGGCGAATCCCGTATGTGGACCGGCCCAACCGGAGGATCGCCTCAGCGAAGGCACAATCTTTTTGACGCTAACTAGCGTCATATAGGATCTGCCCTCAATGCATGCATGTCCTGGGGCCGGTCACTTTATATTCAGGCTGTAGGTGGACACGGGCCATCCATGGTGTCCACTTAAAAACCCATTTAATTCGGCTTTGTGGATACCCATGAATAGGACGGCCTGATAAGTGGAATAAGTGGGATAGCCCACGGTGCCCACATCGTCCACTTCCGCACCCACGATCGGGTAGGGCTCGTCGCCGCCCACGAGGGGATAGGGCTCACCGCCGCGGTTGCCTTCCACCTTGGGATGTAAATGGATCGGATCGGATAATGCCTTCACTATATTCTTTACCACTTTTTTTTGTCGGATTTGGAGCGGATCGAATAATGTCCGGATGCGGATTCAAATACGGATTATATCGGACTACGGATTTAGAGCGGAAGCGGAGCGGATTCAGACTGAAAATGGATAAAAATCTATGTGCATATTTCCATCATATCTACCATGATCTGTGCAAAAGAAGAACAGTAGTATATAAGTAACCAATCATTTTTTACATTTTTTACTGATCAATGAAACTAATAGCTTACACGCTGCAGCAAGCAAAGACATTAGACGGAAAAGAATTCTATGAGATCAGGTCTCACGCGAGACCCATTATGATGGATGACACGTGGCATTCATAAATCACAAAGCATCCCCCACTTCCACTTAAAATCAAAGGGGGAGAGATTAAATGATTTGTGATTTGTGAATGCCACGTGTCATCCATCAGAACGGGTCTCACCTGCTAACCGTGAGACCTAGTCTCATATAATTTTCTCCATCATAGGTTCATAGTGTTCTTTAGTCCGTAATAAAATCTATTTAAATATTAGATAAGTGATCTTGTACAGTATATGTTCTCAAGTCAATTGGCTACGCTTGTACGTAAGCTATTTGAGTTGGGGTTATATGATATTTATATGTGGTGATTTTAATTAGTGGCCTAATTGGGTATTTGGGCTTGTCGATTGGACCAAATTTGTTGGATAATTCTATTTTATAACACCAGATAATCCGTAAAAAATATCGGATAATCCATATCCGCCGGATATTATCGATACCATATCTGCTACCATATTCATCGAATATCCGGTTAACCAAAATCCATATCCACATCTGTATTCACCGAATTTGTGAAAGTGCATAGCATCTCTTTAAAAACGGATGCGAATGCGGATTCAGAACGGAAATTACCCGTATCATTTACATACCTACTTCCACCTCCGCCATCTCCGCTATGGCCACGTCATTACCTTCAAGAAGACCAGGATGATTAGAAAAATCAAAGAAGAAGCTGCAACGATCTCCAAAAATTCCAAGGTAATCCAAGGTACTGTTACTGCCACTAGCATGTTTGACTGAAACCTGATAGTTAGACTCAAACTCGAAAGCCTCGACGTATCGAAGTGGTTGCTGGCTTGTTCATGCCAACGGCCAACCACATTTCTTTTTTTTTTTGAAAAGAGAGGTTTCGTGGCCTCTGCATCAAAACGATGCATACGGCCAACTTAATTAAATAGCAAATAGGTTTAACAAAGATCTTAAAGTCTCAATAAAAGTAAAAAAATCTCATAGAGAGCCAATAAAAAATGTAGACATAAAGCCACAACCGACTGACATAAAAAAGATAGAGAAACTAATTGTTTATCCTATTACATGACCGTCATCCAAACCGATTGAAAATAGCCTGTGCTACCATCTTTTACCGGATAGATCCAGTAACCAAACGCTTTCTGGCCTCCGTCGGAGTGAATAGCGATCACATACGGATCAATGCGGTGGCTCGGAAGATAACCTGCAAATAATGAATATTTATTGTTCTGTTAAAAACCAAATCATTTCTGCAGTTCCAGACTACCCACAATAAAGCACATACTCCTACGTGAATGTGTCTCATTGTTTCAGACTCTATCTCGTTAAGCCACGTCCCAAATAACGTGCTGAAACAATTCGGAGGAGTAATGTTAAAGACTATGTGTACCGTCCGCCATAGAATTTTTGCCAACGGACAGTCAAGAAAAAGGTGTTTGATAGTTTCACCCCGATTACAAAAACTACATCTTGTAACCAACCACATTTCTACGAAAGTATAAACAACACACAACATTTTCTCACAACAAGGGCACTGGCCACATGTTTACACTGACTTAGAGCATCTCTAGTAGATTCTGCATAACGTCGACCCACAAAACGCCCTTGCAGTTCGCGAAAAAATGGCTTTGCGGGCCGGCGCGGATGGCCGCAAAGACAGACCCCGCAGAACGGAACCGTATAAAGGGATATACGTGGAATATGCTCTTTTACGGGTCGGCTTTGCGGTGTCTGCTCTTATGCTGTTGCCGCCAGTCCGCAAATATCAATACCACACCACAAAAATACAACAATCATCCACACTACAAATAATATTCAGGAAAAATACCAATACCACAGCACAATACAACAATCATCCACATTACAAATAATTATTCAAATCACCGAAGAAAACTAAAAAATGCAATATAAAACTTGTCCCGAATACAAATAACACATGAATTAAATGAAAATGAATAGAAAAATGAGTTTTGTTACTGTCCAGCCCTTCGCCAATGGTACTTAATGAGATCCTTCTGAAGTTGAAAGTGGTTGTTTGCATTTTCAATCTTCTTGTATGTCTGAAGAAAAGCTCTAATGCGGTTAGGGTCTCTAGCTGGTTTGACACGGCTATCCACATTGTTGTAGAAGAACTCCAAGTTCATGCCTCTCTCATCTTCGAGAATCATATTGTGAAGAATAATACAGCATGTCATGATGTTTTTCAAGGTCCGCTTGTCCCAAAAACTTCTCGCACGGGCTCAACTCCATCTACATGAACAAAAATCGCACGCCGCGTCAACCAACTATGCATAGCGCTCGGTACAAAGCACAAGTAAACACTCATCGGCTGCTCGTGGGCGGTGGCTCTCCGGCGGTTCGGGGGCGGGCGATCCCGAGCGGCGACTAGGGGTGGCTCGAGGGCGGTCGATCCCCGACGGCGACGGCGACCATGGGTGGCTTGTGTCGCCGGATCCGGGGGGGCGGTGCAGCGTATCGGTGGTAGAGGGTGCGGGCGCCCCCGCGGCGCGATTCCGCCCGCAGATTTGGCCGGAATCGCCGGCGGCGGACGGGCGGAACCAATGGCGGGCAGTGGCAGAAGGAGGTGGGGAAAGGGCGCGGGCTGAAATGTCCCTCCCGCCAACCGCTTTCCTGGGATACGGAGCACAGTAGGGGCGAGGCGGGAACCTACGTATTCGCGGGTTGGGGCCAAGATTTTGCCGCGCCCTTCAAAACTATTTACGGGTCGGACGCGTTTGCGGGGTCTGATCGATCAGCTTTTTTCGCATTGACCCGCATTTTGACGGTTTATTTTGCGGGTCGCCGCTTTTTACGGGTTCGGCTAGAGATGCTCTTACTGGGGTCGGCTAGAGATGCTCTTACTGGTTGTACTGATGAAACAGAGTGCATATTTGTGCAGAGTCTGCAAAGAGTATAATTTGTAATCTGAGGAAATGATTGTCGTCTATGTTAACCTCCAGTCGTTGTACTGCTGAAGATTATAGTTTGTGTTGTATCATATGTGGGCATGTTCTTTACTTCAATCTAGACTTATGTGCCTTTGTGTTAAGTTGTTTTATTTTGTATTTTCATGTTTTATGAATTATGTGGGTATGCGGCAGCCCACATAATAGCACATACATTATGTGGGTTGCCCACTTAATCCCATTTAAATAAGTGGACATATGTGGCAGGAAGTGGGAGGGTGCCCCACCTACAGGCTGACTTTATATAGTCTGCTCTACAAGCCGCGTGATTCTAATTTTAGTTTCCTAATAGTGCATGACATGTCTTGGAGAATGGGGGAAGCGCCTGCCCATTTTCACCTCTTGCTAGCATGGGTAAGGAAAGGGAAACAGACGCTGTCCCAACTCTAGCACATCTTTTACCTCACATGAAAAAAAACTAGCAGATCTTTGAAGCATTCGCCCTTTATAAAACTCTAGTATGAAAATTCGAAGGAAAAAAATCGGCAGAAAAAATACAATTTTTTTAGATATGTCATTCTTGTTTCTTTTTGAGAAAGACTAATTTGTCTGTTTGAAATTGCTTTTACCACGCTTGCTGCATGGTCTTAGATATGCCATTCTATTGAGCAACTCTAGCAGAATCGTGACAAGGTGGGAATATCCGGGGAAGATGAGGTACATGGCATCATAAGCAGGAGCATCATGATCTAGGGGAACCCGAGGATATGGATCATGATCACTTGAGAAGGAACAATGCAATGGAGATTGCCGATTAGGAAGAAAACGACCACTGGCTGAGACTATTGATCCGACTATGGTGCATGAGAAGGAACTGCTGGCGGTTCATGGTAATACACTAATAATGAGCTAATCAACCTAGGATCAGATGCAACCCCAACAACAAGAAAACACCTAGCAGAAAACTCATTTGTTGTGGGGGTGGACGGACCGACAAATAATCCACTTGTGATAGTATCGGTTTCAAATTTTCATTGATTGTTGATCAATACAAGGACGGAACTGAGGGGGTGAGCCTCGGATAGCACGCCCCAAAAGTCTGCTAACAAGAAAAGGCTGAAGAGTGTTGATGTTTTGGCAAAGGATAATAACACAGCTAAGATACCGCGGCCTCCCAGGGGGAGGACCGTCGGGGGCAATGGAAACCCTAGCCTGATACTATCGTGATATACTCTCAAACACGGAAGTTCATGAGCTCTTTGATTTCCAAGGGAAGTTTAGTGCAGTATTATCTTTCTTTGGTAGCCTCACTTAGATAAGGATAAGTGGGATGTTCTGCGCCGGGAGAGTTTTGATTTTATGCATGCAGTACAGAGTGATCGTCGGGTCCATGCCTAGTTATGTTTTACAATAAAGAAAATGAAGTGGTGTTGTATTATATGGGGCCTAATTACTTTGATGGAATTGTAATGGAAGGGGGGAATGTGGGCTGGCGTATAACCGGTTTTATGGAGAAGCTTCATGGGATCAACGACACATGTCTTGGCTATATCTTCACGATCTTCATAATGTAGCAATTGATCCCTGGTTGGTCATTGGTGATTTCAGTAAATTTTGTGCTAGGTGCTGAGAAGCAGGGGGGGCAACACTCGACCAAGCATTATGATGCGAAACTTTAGAGGATGTTTCGATGTTGTGGTCTTGGTGACCTCGGCTATATCGGTGATAAATTCACCCGAAGAGGGGGGCATATTAGAGTGAAGGAAATATGCCCTAGAGGTAATAATAAAGTTGTTATTTATATTTCCTTATATCATGATAAATGTTTATTATTCATGCTAGAATTGTATTAACAGGGAACTTAGTACATGTGTGAATACATAGACAAACAAAGTGCCACTAGTTTGCTTGTACTTGACTAGCTCGTCGAATCAATGATGCTTATGTTTCCTAACCATAGACATGAGTTGTCATTTGATTAACGGGATCACATCATTAGAGAATGATGTGATTGACTTGACACATCCGTTAGGTTAGCACGATGATCGTTTAGTTTGTTCCTAATGCTTTCTCCATAACTATACATGTTCCTATGACTATAGATCATGCAACTCCCGAATGCCGGAGGAACACTTTGTGTGCTACCAAACGTCACAATGTCATTGGGTGATTATAAAGGTGCTTTTCAGGTGTCTCCGATGGTGCTTGTTGAGTTGGCATGGATGAAGATTAGGATTTGTCACTCCGATTGTCGGAGAGGTATCTCTGGGCCCTTTCGGTAATGTACATCACTATAAGCCTTGCAAGCAATGTAGCTAATGAGTTATTTACAGGATGTAGCATTATGGAACGAGTAAAGAGACTTGTCGGTAATGAGATTGAACTAGGTATTGAGATACTGACGATCGGATCTCGGGCAAGTAACATACCGATGACAAAGGGAACAACGTATACCGTTATGCGGTTTGACTGATAAAGATCTTCGTAGAATATGCAGGAGCCAATATGAGCGTCCAGGTTTCGCTATTGGTTATTGACCAGAGACATGTCTCGGTTATGTCTACATAGTTCTCGAACCCGCAGGGTCCGCACGCTTAACGTTCGGTGACAATTGGTATTATGAGTTTATGTGATTTGATGTACCGAAGGTTGTTCGAAGTCCCGGATGAGATCACGGATATGACAAGGAGTCTCGAAATGATCGAGCCGTAAAGATCGATATATTGGAAGGCTATATTCGGACATCGGAAAGGTTCCGAGTGGTCCGGGTATTTTTCGAAGTAACGGGGTAGTTACGGGAATACGGGAGTACATATGGGCCTTAGTTGGCTTTAAGGAAAAAAGAGGAGAAGCCATGAGGGCTGGCCGCGGGCCCCCCATGGGCTAGTCCGAATTGGACTAGGGGAGGGGTTGTGCCCCCTCTTTCCTTCTCCTCCCCTTCTCCTTCCTTCCCCCTCCTAGTAGGACTAGAAAAGGAGGAATCCTATTCCTACTAGGAGGAGGATTCCTCCCCCCCCCTTGGCGCGTCTAGAGAGGTCGGCTGGCCTCCCCTCCCTCCTTTATATACGTGGGAAGGGGGGCACCCTAGAACACGCAAATTGATCATTGATCATTTAGCCGTGTGTGGTGCCCCCTCCACCATAATCCACCTTGGTCATATCGTAGCGATGCTTAGGTAAAGCCCTGCATCGGTAGCATTATCATCACGTCATCACGCCGTCGTGCTGACGGAACTCTCCCTCGAAGCTTTGCTGGATCGGAGATCGTGGGACGTCACCGAGCTGAACGTGTGCTGAACTCGGAGGTGTCATACGTTCGGTACTTGGATCGTGAAGACGTACGACTACATCAACCACGTTCTCACAATGCTTCCGCTTATGGTCTACGAGGGTACGTGGACGACACTCTCCCCTCTCGTTGCTATGCATCACCATGATCTTGCGTGTGCGTAGAATTTTTTTTTGAAATTACTGCGTTCCCCAACAGTGGCATCCGAGTCAGGTTTATGCGTAGATGTTATATGCACGAGTAGAACACAAAGGAGTTGTGGGCGTGGGTATATACATATTGCTTGCGTCACTAGTTGATTCTTGATTCAATGACATTGTTGGATGAAGCGGCCCAGACCGACATTACGCGTACGCTTACACGAGACTGGTTCTACCGACGTGCTTCGCACACAGGTGGCTAGTGGATGTCTGTTTCTCCAGTTTTAGTTGAATCATATTCAATGAACAAGATTCTTTCTGAAGATCAAAAAGCAATCACTATACCGCGTTGTGGTTTTTGATGCGTAGGTAAGAACGGTTCTTGCTCAGCCCGTAGCAGCTACGTAAAACTTGCAACAACAAAGTAAATGACGTCTAACTTTTTTTTGCAGGGCATGTTTGTTGGGGAACGTAGTAATTTCAAAAAAATTCCTACGCACACATAAGATCATGGTGATGCATAGCAACGAGAGGGGAGAGTGTTGTCTACGTACCCTCGTAGACCGGAAGCGGAAGCGTTAGCACAACGCGGTTGATGTAGTCGTACGTCTTCACGGCCCGACCGATCAAGCACCGAAACTACGGCACCTCCGAGTTCTAGCACACGTTCAGCTCGATGATGATCCCTGGACTCCGATCCAGCAAAGTGTCGGGGAAGAGTTCCGTCAGCATGACGGCGTGGTGACGATCTTGATGTTCTACCGTCACAGGGCTTCGCCTAAGCACCACTACAATATTATCGAGGATTATGGTGGAGGGGGCACCGCACAAGGCTAAGAGAACGATCACGAAGATCAACTTGTGTGTCTAGAGGTGCCCCCCTGCCCCTGTATATAAAGGAGCAAGGGGGGAGGCCGGCCGGCCCTTGAGCCGCGCCAAGGAGGGGGGAGTCCTCCTCCTAGTAGGAGTAAGACTCCCCTTTCCTAGTCCAACTAGGAAGAGGGAAGGGGGAAGGAAAGAGAGGGAGAGGGAGAGGGAAAGAGGGGCCGCGCCCCCCTCCCCTAGTCGAATTCGGACTCCCCATGGGAGGGGGCGCGCCACCTCCTGGGCTGCTGCCCTCTCTCTCCCCTCAAGCCCACTAAGGCCCAATACTTTCCCGGGGGGTTCCGGTAACCCTTCCAGCACTCAGGTTTTCTCCGAAATCACCCGAAACACTTCCGGTGTCTGAATATAGCCGTCCAATATATCGATCTTTATGTCTCGACCATTTCGAGACTCCTCGTCATGTCCGTGATCAAATCCGGGACTCCAAACAACCTTCGGTACATCAAAATATATAAACTCATAATGAAATTTTCATCATAACGTTAAGCGTGCGGACACTACGGGTTCGAGAACAATGTAGACATGACCGAGACACGTCTCCGGTCAATAACCAATAGCGGAACCTGGATGCTCATATTGGACCCCACATATTCTACGAAGATCTTTTATCGGTCAGACCGCATAACAACATATGTTGTTCCCTTTGTAATCGGTATGTTACTTGCCCGAGATTTGATCGTCGGTATCTCAATACCTAGTTCAATCTCGTTACCGGCAAGTCTCTTTACTCGTTCCGTAATACATCATCCCGCAACTAACTTATTAGTTGCAATGCTTGCAAGGCTTATGTGATGTGCCTTACCGAGAGGGCCGAGAGATACCTCTCCGACAATCGGAGTGACAAATCCTAATCTCGAAATACGCCAACCCAACAAGTACCTTCGGAGACACCTGTAGAGCACCTTTATAATCACCCAGTTATGTTGTGACGTTTGGTAGCACACAAAGTGTTCCTCCGGTAAACGGGGGTTGCATAATCTCATAGTCATAGGAACATGTATAAGTCATGAAGAAAGCAATAGCAACAAACTAAATGATCAAGTGCTATGCTAACAGAATGGGTCAAGTCAATCACATCATTCTCCTAATGATGTGATCCCGTTAATCAAATGACAACTCATGTCTATGGTTAGGAAACATAACCATCTTTGATCAACGAGCTAGTCAAGTAGAGGCATACTAGTGACACTCTGTTTGTCTATGTATTCACACATGTATTATGTTTCCGGTTAATACAATTCTAGCATGAATAATAAACATTTATCATGATATAAGGAAATAAATAATAACTTTATTATTGCCTCTAGGGCATATTTCCTTCAGTCTCCTACTTGCACTAGAGTCAATAATCTAGTTCACATCGCCATGTGATTTAACATCAATAGTTCACATCACCATGTGATTAACACCCATAGTTCACATCGACATGTGACCAACACCCAAAGGGTTTACTAGAGTCAATAATCTAGTTCACATCGCTATGTGATTAACACCCAAAGAGTACTGAGGTGTGATCATGATTTGCTTGTGAGAGAAGTTTAGTCAATGTGTCTGCCACATTCATATCCGTAAGTATTTTGCAACTTTCTATGTCAACAATGCTCTGCATGGAGCTACTCTAGCTAATTACTCCCACTTTCAATATGTATCCAGATTGAGACTTAAAGTCATCTGGATCAGTGTCAAAACTTGCATCGACGTAACCCTTTACGACGAACCTTTTGTCACCTCCATAATCGAGAAACATATCCTTATTCCACTAAGGATAATTTTGACCAATGTCTAGTGATCTACTCCTAGATTACTATTGTACTCCCTTGCCAAACTCAGGCAGGGTATACAATAGGTCTGGTACATAGCATGACATACTTTATAGAACCTATGGCTGAGGCATAGGGATTGACTTTCATACTCTCTCTTTCTTCTGCCGTGGTCGGGTTTTGAGTCTTAGTCAACTTCACACCTTTGTAACACAGGCAAGAACTCCTTCTTTGACTGTTCCATTTTGAACTACTTCAAAATCTTGTCAAGGTATGTACTCATTGAAAAAACTTATCAAGCGTCTTGATCTATCTCTATAGATCTTGATGCTCAAGATGTAAGCAGCTTCACTGAGGTCTTTCTTTGAAAAACTCCTTTCAAACATTCATTTATGCTTTGCAGAATAATTTTACATTATCTCTGATCAACAATATGTCTTTCACATATACTTATCAGAAATGCTGTAGTGCTCCCACTCACTTTCTTGTAAATACAGGCTTCACCGCAAGTCTGTATAAAACTATATGCTTTGATCAACTTATCAAAGCATATATTCCAACTCCGAGATGCTTGCACCAGTCCATAGATGGATCGCTGGAGCTTGCATATTTTGTTAGTACCTTTAGGATTGACAAAACCTTCTGGTTGCATCATATAAAACTCTTATTTAATAAATCCATTAAGGAATGCAGTTTTGTTTATCCATTTGCCAGATTTCATAAAATGCGGCAATTGCTAACATGATTCAGACAGACTTAAGCATAGATACGAGTGAGAAACTCTCATCGTAGTCAACACCTTGAACTTGTCGAAAACCTTTTTGCGACAATTCTAGCTTTGTAGATAGTAACACTACTATCAGCGTCCGTCTTCCTCTTGAAGATCCATTTAATCTTAATGGCTCGCCGATCATTGGGCAAGTCAATCAAAGTCCATACTTTGTTCTCATACATGGATCTCATCTCAGATTTCATGGCCTCAAGCCATTTCGCGGAATCTGGGCTCATCATCGCTTCCTCATAGTCCGTAGGCTCATCATGGTCAAGTAACAGGACCTCCAGAACAGGATTACCGTACCACTCTGGTTTACCTACAAGGTTCGGTAGTAACTTGATCTGAAGTTACATGATCATCATCATTAGCTTCCTCACTAATCGGTGTAGTAGTCACAGGAACAGATTTATGTGATGAACTACTTTCCAATAAGGGAGCGGGTACAGTTACCTCATCAAGTTCTACTTTCCTCCCACTCACTTCTTTCGAGGGAAACTCCTTTTCTAGAAAGGATCCATTCAAAGCAACGAATATATTGCCTTCGGATCTATGATAGAAGGTGTACCCAACATTTTCTTTTGGGTATCCTATGAAGACGCACTTCTCCGATTTGGATTAGAGCTTATCAGGTTGAAACGTTTTCACATAAGCATTGCAACCTCAAACTTTAAGAAACGACAGCTTAGGTTTCTTGCCAAACCATAATTCATACGGTGTCGTCTCAACGGATTTAGATGGCGCCCTATTTAACGTGAATGCAGTTGTCTCTAATGCATAACCCCAAAACGATAGTGGTAGATCGGTAAGAGACATCATAGATCGCACCATATCTAATAAAGTACGGTTATGACGTTCGGACACACCATTATGCTGTGGTGTTCCAGGTGGCGTGAGTAGTGAAACTATTTCACATTGTTTTTAACTGAAGGCCAAACTCGTGTTTCATATCGTAGAAACTTTCATTTTTGTTACGATGATTCTCCACTTCAGTCTGAAATTCTTTGAACTTTTCAAATGTTTCAGACTTGTGTTTCATCAAGTAGATATACTCATATCTGCTCAAATCATCTATGAAGATCAGAAAATAAGGATACCTGCCACGAGCCTCAATATTCATCGGACCACATACATCAGTATGTATGATTTCCAACAAATCTGTTGCTCGCTCCATTGTTCTGGAGAACGGAGTCTTAGTCATCTTGCCCATGAGGCATGGTTCGCAAGCATCAACTGATTCATAATCAAGTGATTCCAAAAGCCCATCAGCATGGATTTTCTTCATGCGCTTTACACCAATATGACCTAAATGGCAGTGCCACAAATAAATTGCACCATCATTATTAACTTTGCATCTTTTGGATTCAATATTATGAATATGTGTATCACTACGATCGAGATCCAACGAACCATTTTCATTGGGTGTGTGACCATATAAGGTTTTATTCATGTAAACAGAACAACAATTTATTCTCTTACTTAAATGAATAACCGTATTGCAATAAACATGATCAAATCATATTCATGCTCAACGCAAACACCAAATAACACTTATTTAGGTTCAACACTAATCCCAAAAGTATAGGGAGTGTGCGATGATGATCATATCAATCTTGGAACCACTTCCAACACACATCATCACTTCACCCTTAACTAGTCTATGTTCATTCTGCAACTCCCGTTTCGAGTTACTACTCTTAGCAACTAAACCAGTATCAAATACCGAGGGGTTGCTACGAACACTAGTAAAATACACATCAATAATCTGTATATCAAATATACCTTTGTTCACTTTGCCATCCTTCTTATCCGCCAAATACTTGGGACAGTTCCGCTTCCAGTGACTAGTCCCTTTGCAGTAGAAGCACTTAGTCTCAGGCTTAGGACCAGACTTGGGCTTCTTCACTTGAGCAGCAACTTGCTTGCCGTTCTTCTTGAAGTTCCCCTTCTTCCCTTTGCCCTTTTCTTGAAAGTAGTGGTCTTGTCTACCATCAACACTTGATATTTTTCTTGATTTCTACCTTCGTTGATTTCATCATTACGAAGAGCTTGGGAATCGTTTCCGTTATCCCTTGCATATCATAGTTCATCATGAAGTTCTACTAACTTGGTGATGGTGACTAGAGAATTCTGTCAATCACTATTTTATCTGGAAGATTAACTCCCACTTGATTCAAGCGATTGTAGTACCTAGAAAATCTGAGCACATGCTCACTGCTTGAGCTATTCTCCTCCATCTTTTAGCTATAGAACTTGTTGGAGACTTCATATCTCTCAACTCGGGTATTTTCTTGAAATATTAACTTCAACTCCCGGAACATCTCATGTGGTCCATGACGTTCAAAACGTCTTTGAAGTCCCAATTCTAAGCCGTTTAAGCATGGTGCACTAAACTATCAAGTAGTCATCATATTGAGCTAGCCAAATGTTCATAACATCTGCATCTGCTCCTGCAATAGGTTTTTCACCTAGCGGTGCATCAAAGACATAATTCTTCTGTGCAGCAATGAGGATAAACCTCAGATCACGGATCCAATCCGCAGCATTGCTACTAATATCTTTCAACTTAGTTTTCTCTAGGAACGTATCAAAAATAAAGCAGGGGAGCTAAACGCGAGCAATTGATCTACAACATAGATATGCTAATACTACCAGGACTAAGTTCATGATAAATTAAAGTTTAATTAATCATATTACTTAAGAACTCCCACTTAGATAGACATCCCTCTAATCCTCTAAGTGATCACGTGATCCAAATCAACTAAACCATGTCCGATCATCACGTGAGATGGAGTAGTTTCAATGGTGAATATCACTATGTTGATCATATCTACTATATGATTCATGCTCGACCTTTCGGTCTCTGTGTTCCGAGGCCATATCTGTTATATGCTAGGCTCGTCAAGTTTAACCTGAGTATTCCGCGTGTGTAACTGTTTTGCACCCGTTGTATTTGAACATAGAGCTTATCACACCCGATCATCACGTGGTGTCTCAGAACGAAGAACTTTTGCAACGGTGCATACTCAGGGAGAACACTTATACTTTGATAATTTAGTGAGGGATCATCTTATAATGCTGCCGTCAATCAAAGCAAGATAAGATGCATAAAAGATAAACATCACATGCAATCAATATAAGTGATATGATATGGCCATCATCATCTTGTGCTGGTGATCTCCATCTTCGAAGCACCGTCATGATCACCATCGTCACCAGCGCAACACCTTGATCACCATCGTAGCATCGTTGTCGTCTCGCCAATCTTATGCTTCCACGACTATCGCTACCGCTTAGTGATACAGTAAAGCATTACAGCGCAATTGCATTGCATACAATAAAGCGACAACCATATGGCTCCTGCCAGTTGCCGATAACTCGGTTACAAAACATGATCATCTCATAAAATAAAATTTAGCATCATGTCTTGACCATATCACATCACAACATGCCCTGCAAAAACAAGTTAGACGTCCTCTACTTTGTTGTTGCAAGTTTTACGTGGCTGCTACGGGCTTAGCAAGAACCGTTCTTACCTACGCATCAAAACCACAACGATAGTTTGCCAAGTTAGTGTTGTTTTAACCTTCGCAAGGACCGGGCATAGCCACACTTGGTTCAACTAAAGTTGGAGAAACTGACACCCGCCAGCCACCTGTGTGCAAAGCACGTCGGTAGAACCAGTCTCGCGTAAGCGTACGCGTAATGTCGGTCCGGGCCGCTTCATCCAACAATACCGCCGAACCAAAGTATGACATGCTGGTAAGCAGTATGACTTATATCGCCCACAACTCACTTGTGTTCTACTCGTGCACAACATCAACGCATAAAACCTAGGCTCGGATGCCACTGTTGGGGAACTGATACGTCTCCAACGTATCTATAATTTTTGATTGCTCCATGCTACTTTATCTACTGTTTTAGGCAATATTGGGCTTTATTATCCACTTTTATATTACTTTTGGGACTAACCTATTAACCGAAGGCCCAGCCCAGATTTGCTGTTTTATGCCTATTTCAGTGTTTCGAGGAAAAGGAATATCAGACGGAGTCAAAACGGAACGAAATCAACTGGAGAAGTTATTTTTGGAAGGAAACCCACCTGATGGACTTGGACCCCACGTCAGAAGATATGGGAGGTGCTCACGAGGGTGGGGGCGCGCCCTCCCCCCTGGGCGCGCCCCCTGCCTCGTGGGGCCCCCGTAGCTCCACCGACGTTCTCCCTGCACCCATATATACCTACGTACCCTAAAACTTCGAGAACAGAAGATAGATCGGGAGTTCTGCCGCCGCAAGCCTCCAGAACCACGAAAAACCAATCGGAGCCCCTTTCTGTTACCCTGCCGGAGGGGGGATCCATCTCCGGTGGCCATCTTCATCATCCCGGCGCTATCCATGATGAGGAGGGAGTAGTTCACCCTCGGGGCTGAGGGTATGTACCAGTAGCTATGTGTTTGATCTCTCTCTCCCGTGTTCTCTCTCGTGTTCCATCTATGGCACGATCTTGATGTATCCCGAGCTTTGCTATTGTAGTTGGATCTTATGTTTCTTCTCCCCCTCTACTCTCTTGTGATGAATTGAGTTTCCCCTTTGAAGTTATCTTATCGGATTGAGTCTTTTATCAACACTTGATGTATGTCTTGCCGTGCTTATCTGTGGTGACAATGGGATATCACGTGCCACTTGATGTATGTTTTGGTGACCAACTTGCGGGTTCCGCCCATGAACCTATGCATAGGGGTTGGCACACGTTCTTGATTCTCCGGTAGAAACTTTGGGGCACTATTTGAAGTACTTTTATGTTGGTTGGATAAATCTGAGATTGTGTGATGCATATCGTATAATCATGCCCACGGATACTTGAGGCGACAATGGAGTATCTAGGTGACATTAGGGTTTTGATTGATTTGTATCTTAAGGTGTTATTCTAGTAAAAACTCCAGGGTTGTTTGTGACACTTATAGGAATAGCCCAATGGATTGATTTGAAAGAATAACTTTGAGGTGGTTTCGTACCCTACCATAATCTCTACGTTTGTTCTCCTCTATTAGTGGCTTCGGAGTGACTCTTTGTTGCATGTTGAGGGCTCGTTATATGATCTATCTATGTTATTATTGTTGGGAGAACTTACACTAGCGAAAGTATGAACCCTAGGCCTTATTTCCTATCATTGCAATACCGTCTACGCTCACTTTTATCATTCGTTACCTTGCTGTTTTTATATTTTCAGTTTACAAAAACCTATATCTACTATCTATTTTGCACTTGTATCACCATCTCTTCGCCGAACTAGTGCACCTATACAATTTACCATTGTATTGGGTGTGTTGGGGACACAAGAGACTCTTTGTTATTTGGTTGCAGGGTTGCTTGAGAGAGACCATCTTCATCCTACGCCTCCTACGGATTGATAAACCTTAGGTCATCCACTTGAGGGAAATTTGCTACTGTCCTACAAATTTGTGCACTTGCAGGCCCAACAACGTCTACAAGAAGAAGGTTGCGTAGTAGACATCAGGAACGTAGTAATTTCAAAAAAAATCCTACGCACACGCAAGATCATGGTGATGCATAAAAATGAGAGGGGAGAGTGTTATCTACGTACCCTCATAGACCGGAAGAGGAAGCGTTAGCACAACGCAGTTGATGTAGTCGTACGTCTTCACGGCCCGACCGATCAAGCACCGAAACTACGGCACCTCCGAGTTCTAGCACACGTTCAGCTTGATGACGATCCCCGGACTCCGATCTAGCAAAGTGTCGGGGAAGAGTTCCGTCAGCACGACGGCGTCGTGACGATCTTGATGTTCTACTGTCGCAGGGCTTCGCCTAAGCACCGCTACAATATTATCGAGGATTATGGTGGAGGGAGGCACCGCACACGGCTAAGAGAACGATCACGAAGATAAACTTGTGTGTCTAGAGGTGCCCCCTGCCCCTGTATATAAAGGAGCAAGGGGGAGGCCGGCCGGCCCTTGAGGCGCGCCAAGAAGGGGGGAGTCCTCCTCCTAGTAGGAGTAGGACTCCCCTTTCCTAGTCCAACTAGGAAGAGGGAAGGGCGAGGGAAAGAGAGGGAGAGGGAGAGGGAAAGAGGGGCCGCGCCCCTCCCCTAGTCCAATTCGGACTGCCCATGGGAGGCGGCGCGTCACCTCCTGGGCTTCTGCCCTCTCTCTCCCCTCAGGCCCACTAAGGCCCAATACTTCCCCAGGGGGTACCGGTAACCCTTCCGGCACTCCGGTTTTCTCCGAAATCACCCGAAACACTTCCGGTGTCCGAATATAGCCGTCCAATATATCGATCTTTATGTCTCGACCATTTCGAGACTCCTCGTCATGTCCGTGATCATATCCGGGACTCCGAACAACCTTCGGTACATCAAAATATATAAACTCATAATGAAACTGTCATCATAACATTAAGCGTGCGGACCCCACGGGTTCGAGAACAATGTAGACATGACCGAGACACGTCTCCGGTAAATAACCAATAGCGGAACCTGGATGTTCATATTGGCTCCCACATATTCTACGAAGATCTTTTATCGGTCAGACCGCATAACAACATACGTTGTTCCCTTTGTCATCGGTATGTTACTTGCCCGAGATTTGATCGTCGGTATCTCAATACCTAGTTCAATCTCGTTACCGGCAAGTATCTTTACTCGTTCCGTAATACATCATCCCGCAACTAACTTATTAGTTGCAATGCTTGCAAGGCTTATGTGATGCGCATTACCGAGAGGGCCCAGAGATACCTCTCCGACAATCGGAGTGACAAATCCTAATCTCGAAATACACCAACCCAACAAGTACCTTCGGAGACACCTGTAGAGCACCTTTATAATCACCCAGTTACGTTGTGACGTTTGGTCGCACACAAAGTGTTCCTCCGGTAAACGGGAGTTGCATAATCTCATAGTCATAGGAACATGTATAAGTCATGAAGAAAGCAATAGCAACAAACTAAACGATCAAGTGCTATGCTAACGGAATGGGTCAAGTCAATCACATCATTCTCCTAATGATGTGATCCTGTTAATCAAATGACAACTCATGTCTATGGTTAGGAAACATAACCATCTTTGATCAACGAGCTAGTCAAGTAGAGGCATACTAGTGACACTCTATTTGTCTATGTATTCACACATGTATTATGTTTCCGGTTAATACAATTCTAGCATGAATAATAAACATTTATCATGATATAAGGAAATAAATAATAACTTTATTATTGCCTCTAGGGCATATTTCCTTCAATGTTGTGATGTGATATGGTCAAGACGTGATGTGATATAAATTGTTGTATGAGATGATCATGTTTTGTTAAAGTTATCGGCAACTGGCAGGAGCCTTATGATTGTCTCTTTATTGCATAAGATGCAAGTGCTATGTAATTGCTTTACTTTATCGCTATGCGATAGCAATAGTTGCAAAAGCAATAGCTGGTGAGACGACCATGTGAGGTCACGTTGATAAAAGATCAAGATGATGGAGATCATGGTGTCATGCCGGTAACAATTGAGATCATATAAGTACTTTGGAGATGGATATCAAAGGCACAAGATGATGATGGCCATATCATGTCACATATTTTTGATTGATGTGATGTTTATCTTTTATACATCTTATTTTGCTTAGTTCAACGGTAGCATTATAAGATGATCTCTCACTAAATTTCAAGGTATAAGTGTTCTCACTGAGTATGCAGCATTGCGACAGTTCGTCTTGCCGAGACACCACGTGATGATCGGGTGTGATAAGCTCTACATTCACATACAATGGGTGCAAGCCAGTTTTGCACACGCAGAATACTCGGGTTAAACTTGACGAGCCTAGCATATGTAGATATGGCCTCGGAACACTGGAGACCGAAAGGTTGAGCGTGAATCATATAGTAGATATGATCAACATAGTGATGTTCACCATTGAAAACTACTCCATCTCACGTGATGATCGGACATGGTTTAGTTAATTTGGGTCACATGATCATTTAGATGACTAGAGGGATGTCTATCTAAGTGGGAGTTCTTAAGTAATATGATTAATTGGACTTTAATTTATCATGAACTTAGTCCTGATAGTATTTTCATAACTACGTTGTAGATCAATAGCTCGCGATGTAGCTCCCTGTTTATTTTTGATATGTTCCTACAAAAAAACTAAGTTGAAAAATGTTAGTAGCAATGATGCGGATTGGATCCGTGATCTGAGGATTATCCTCATTGCTGCACAGAAGAATTATGTCCTGGATGCACTGCTAGGTGACAGACCGATTGCAGGAGCAGATGCAGACGTTATGAATGTTTGGCAAGCTCGATATGATGACTACTTGATAGTTTAGTGCACCATGCTAGCTCTACGGCTTAGAATCGGGGATTCAAAGACGTTTTGAACGCCACGGAGCATATGATATGTTCCAATAGTTGAAATTAGTATTTCAGACTCATTCCCATGTCGAAAGGTATGAGTCCTTTGACAAGCACTTTGCCTACAAGATGGAGGAGAATAGCTCAGGTAGTGAGCATGTGCTCAGAATGTCTGTGTACTACAATCACTTGAATCAAGTGGGAGTTAATATTCTAGATAAGATAGTGATTGACAGAGTTCTCTAGTCACTATCACCAAGTTACTAGAACTTCGTGATGAACTATAATATGCAAGGGATAACGGAAACGATTCCCAAGCTCTCCGTGATGCTAAAATTGATGAAGGTAGAAATCAAGAAAAGCATCAAGTGTTGATGGTTGACAAGACCACTAGTTTCAAGAAAAGGGCAAAGGGAAGAAGGGGAACTTCAAGAAGAACGGCAAGCAATTTGCTGCTCAAGTGAAGAAGCCCAAGTCTAGACCTAAGCCTGAGACTAAGTGCTTCTACTACAAAGGGACTGGTCACTGCAAGCAGAACTGCCCCAAGTATTTGGCGGATAAGAAGTATGGCAAAGTGAGAAAAGGTATATTTGATATACATGTTATTGATGTGTACTTTACTAGTGTTTATAGCGATCCCTTAGTATTTGGTACTAGTTCAGTTGCTAAGATTAGTAACTCGAAACGGGAGTTGCAGAATGAACATAGACTAGTTAAGGGTGAAGTGACGATGTGTGTTGGAAGTGGTTCCAAGATTGATATGATCATCATCGCACACTCCCTATACTTTCGGGATTAGTGTTGAAGCTAAATAAATGTTATTTAGTGTTTGCATTAAGCATGAATATGATTTGATCATGTTTATTGCAATGCAGTTATTCATTTAAAGTTAGAGAATAATTGTTGTTCTGATTACATGAATAAAACCCTCAATGGTCATACACCCAAGTTGAATGGTTTATTGAATCTTGATCGTAGTGATACACATATTCATAATATTGAAGCCAAAAGATGCAAAGTTAATAATGATAGTGCAACTTATTTGTGGCACTGCCATTTAGGTCATATTGGTGTAAAGCGCATGAAGAAAATCCATGCTGATGGGCTTTGGAATCACTTGATTATGAATCAGTTGATGCTTGCGAACCATGCCTCATGGGCAAGATGACTAAGACTCCGTTCTTCGGAACAATGGAGCGAGCAACAAACTTGTTGGAAATAATACATACTGATGTATGCAGTCCGATGAGTGTTGAGGCTCGCGGCAGGTATTGTTATTTTCTTTCCTACATAGATGATTTGAGCAGATATGAGTATATCTTCTTGATGAAACATAAATCTGAAGCATTTGAAAAGTTCAAATAATTTCAGAGTGAAGTGGAAAATCATCATAACAAGAAAATAAAGTTTCTATGATCTGATCATGGAGGAGAATATTTGAGTTACGAGTTTGGTCTTCATTTAAAACAATGCGGAATACTTTCGCAACTCACGCCACCCGGAACACCACAGCGTAATGGTGTGTCCGAACGTTGTAATCGTACTTTACTAGATATGATGCGATCTATGGTGTCTCTTACTAATTTACCGCTATCGTTTTGGGGTTATGCATTATAGACAGCTACATTCACGTTAAATAGGGCGCCGTCTAATCCGTTGAGATGACACCGTATGAACTATGGTTTGGCTAGAAACCTAAGATGTCGTTTCTTAAAGTTTGGGGTTGTGATACTTATCTGAAAAAGTTTCAGCCTGATAAGCTCAAACCCAAATCGGAGAAATGTGTCTTCATAGGATACCCAAAAGAAACTTTTGGTTACACCTTCTATCACATATCCGAAAGGTAAGATCTTTGTTGCTAAGAGTGGATCCTTTCTAGAGAAGAAGTTTCTCTCGAAAGAAGTGAGTGGGAGGAATGTAGAACTTGATGAGGTAATTGTACCTTCTCTCGAATTGGAAAGTAGTTCATCACAGAAATCAGTTCTAGTGATCTCTACACCAATTAGTGAGGAAGCTACTGATGATGATCATGAAACTTCAAATCAAGTTAGTACCGAACCTCATACGTCAACCAGAGTACGGTCCGCAGCAGGGTGGTACGGTAATCCTGTTCTGGAAGTCATGTTACTAGACCATGATGAACCTACGAACTATGACGAAGTGATGATGAGCCCAAATTCCGCAAAATGGCTTGAGGCCATGAAATCTGAGATGAGATCCATGTATGAGTACAAAGTATGGACTTTGATTGACTTGCCCGATGATCGGTGAGTCATTGAGAATAAATGGATCTTCAAGAGGAAGATGGGCGCTGATAGTAGTGTTACTATCTACAAAGCTCGAATTGTTGCAAAAATGTTTTCGACAAGTTCAAGGTGTTGACTACGATGAGAGTTTCTCACTCGTATCGATGCTTAAAAGTCCGTCCGAATCATGTTAGCAGTTGCCGCATTTTATGAAATCTGGCAAATGGATGTCAAAACTGCATTCCTTAATGGATTTATTAAAGAAGAATTGTATATGATACAACAAGAAAGTTTTGTCAATCCTAAAGGTGCTAACAAAGTGTGCAAGCTCCAGCGATCCATCTATGGACTGGTGCAAGCATCTCGGAGTTGGAATATATGCTTTGATAAAGTGATCAAAGCATATGGTTTTCAGACTTGCGGTGAAGCCTGTATTTACAAGAAAGTGAGTGGGAGCACTACAACATTTCTGATAAGTATATGTGAATGACATATTGTTGATCGGAAATAATGTAGAGTTTTCTGGAAAGCATAAAGGTATGTTTGAAAAGAGTTTTTCAAAGAAAGACCTCGATGAAGCTACTTACATATTAAGCATCAAGATCTATAGAGATAGATCAAGATGCTTGATATATTTTCAATGAGTACATACCTTGACAAGATTTTGAAGTAGTTCAAAATGAAACAGCCAAATAAGGAGTTCTTGCCTGTGTTACAAGATGTGAAGTTGAGTAAAGACTCAAAACCCAACCATGGCAGAAAATAGAAAGAGAATGAAAAGTCATTCTCTATGCCTCAATCATAGGTTCTACAAAGTATGCTATGTTGTGTACCAGACCTATCGTGTACCTCACCATATGTTTGGCAAGAGGGTACAATAGTGATCCATTAGTGGATCACTGGACAGCGGTCAAAAATATCCTTAGTGGAATAAGGAAATGTTTCTCG
The DNA here is from genome assembly GCF_018294505.1 of Triticum aestivum. Taxonomy (NCBI): domain Eukaryota; kingdom Viridiplantae; phylum Streptophyta; class Magnoliopsida; order Poales; family Poaceae; genus Triticum; species Triticum aestivum. The sequence continues at coordinate 33,572,674 of NC_057809.1, forward strand.
GTTATGGAGGTGACAAAGAGTTCGTCGTAAAGAGTTACGTCGATGCAAGCTTTGACACCGATCTGGATGACTCTAAGTCTCGATCTAGATACATATTGAAAGTGGGTGCAATTAGCTAAAGTAGCTCCATGCAAAGCATTGTAGACATAGAAAATTTGCAAAATACGTATGGCTCTGAATGTGGCAGACCCGTTGACTAAATTTCTCTCACAAGCAAAACATGATCACTCTTTGTGTGTTAATCACATAGCGATGTGAACTAGATTTTTGACTCTAGTAAACCCTTTGGGTATTAGTCACATGGAGATGTGAACTAATCACATAAAGATGTAAACTATTGGTGTTAAATCACATGACGATGTGAACTAGATTATTGACTCTAGTGCAAGTGAGAGACTGAAGGAAATATGCCCTAGAGGCAATAATAAAGTGGTTATTTATATTTCCTTATATCATGATAAATGTCTATTATTCATTCTAGAATTGTATTAACCGGGAACTTAGTACATGTGTGAATACATAGACAAACAGAGTGTCACTAGTTTGCCTCTACTTGACTAGCTCGTTGAATCAATGATGGTTATGTTTCCTAACCATAGACATGAGTTGTCATTTGATTAACGGGATCACATCATTAGAGAATGATGTGATTGACTTGACCCATCCGTTAGCTTAGCACGATGATCGTTTAGTTTGTTGCTATTGCTTTCTCCATAACTATACATGTTCCTATGACTATGAGATCATGCAACTTCCGAATACCGGAGGAACACTTTGTGTGCTACCAAACGTGTGATTATAAAGGTGCTCTATAGGTGTCTCCGATGGTATTTGTTGAGTTGGCATGGATCAAGATTAGGATTTGTCACTCCGATTGTCGGAGAGGTATCTCTGGGCCCTCTCGGTAATGTACATCACTATAAGCCTTGCAATCAATGTAGCTAATGAGTTATTTACGGGATGTAGCATTACAGAACGAGTAAAGAGACTTGCCGGTAATGAGATTGAACTATATATTGAGATACCGACAATCGAATCTCGGGCAAGTAACATACCGATGACAAAGGGAACAACGTATACCGTTATGCGGTTTGACCAATAAAGATCTTCGTAGAATATGTAGGAGCCAATATGAGCATCCAGGTTCCGCTATTGGTTATTGACCGGAGACATGTCTCGGTTATGTCCACATAGTTCTCGAACCCGTAGGGTCCGCACGCTTAACGTTCGGTGACAATTGGTATTATGAGTTTATGTGATTTGATGTACCGAAGGTTGTTCGGGGTCCCGGATGAGATCACAGACATGACGAGGAGTCTCGAAATGATCGATCCGTAAAGATCGATATATTGGAAGGCTATATTCGGACATCAGAAAGGTTCCGAGTGGTCCGGGTATTTTTCAAAGTACCGGGGGAGTTACGGGAATACGGGAGTACATATGGGCCTTAGTGGGCTTTAAGGGGAAAAGAGGAGAAGCCACGAGGGCTAGCCGCGCGCCCCCCATGGGCCTAGGCCGAATTGGACTAGGGGAGGGGCTGCGCCCCCTCTTTCCTTCTCCTCCCCTTCTCCTTCCTTCCCCCTCCTAATAGGACTAGGAAAGGAGGATTCCTACTCCTACTAGGAGGAGGATTCCTCCCCCCTTGGCGCGCCTAGAGAGGCCGGCCGGCCTCCCCTCCCTCCTTTATATACGTGGGAAGGGGGGCACCCTAGAACTCACAAGTTGATCATTGATCTTTTAACCGTGTGCGGTGCCCCCCTCCACCATAATCCACCTCGGTCATATCGTAGCGGTGCTTAGGCGAAGCCCTGCGTTGGTAGCATCATCATCACCGTCATCACGCCGTCGTGCTGACGGAACTCTCTCTCGAAGCTCTGCTGGATCGGAGTTCCTGGGACGTCACCGAGCTGAACGTGTGCTGAACTCAGAGGTGTCGTACGTTCGGTACTTGGATTGGTCGGATCGTGAAGACGTATGACTACATCAACCGCGTTCTCATAACGCTTCCGCTTATGGTCTACGAGGATACGTGGACGACACTCTCCCCTCTCGTTGCTATGCATTACCATGATCTTGCGTGTGCGTAGGAAATGTTTTGAAATTACTGTGTTTCCCAACATAGAGAACAACTCAATGCAGTTGTTTGTAATGATGCCTGGAGAAATAAATTCCCATTCGCAATGGTAGTAAATGGATAGCATGCACATTCTGATCATTGTCCACTTGTGCTTGACACTGAGTATTTTGATGGTGATAAGCTTAAGTGATAGGTAGGAGGTATGAATTTTGAAGCTCGGTTACTACAGGAAGATATTATAAATGCGATAGCAATTCTGAGTAGACTATATCAAAAAATTTAAGAAAGAATTAGAAAAACTGAAATGCGGTCAGGTTATAATTGAGACAATAGCATGACCAAAGGAGGTCCAGATCTTTGTGGAAAATTTGTTGGATCAGGAAGAAATATACTGTTTACAAAGAGCAAGAGCCAATTGGCTCATGCATGGAGATATAGAAACACATCATTTTTTTCATAAAGCAGCTACAACAAGGAAGGACATCAAATTAAGAAACTTCAAGATGATTGTTGAAATTGGAAGCAAGGTACAGAGGATATCAATTTTTAAGTATTGAGCATTTCTCTAAACTCTTCACGTCGGAAATTCTAGCACCTGATTGCGGGGGGGGGGGGGTGGGTTATCTTTCCGTCGGTGAGCTGCGAGGGACATGAATGTGTCACTTTTGGGCCCTTATACGACCGAAGAAGTTCAATAAAGCCCTCTTTGAAATTGGAGATCTCAAGGCTCCAGTCCCGAAAGTCTTCATGCCATATTTTACTAGAGGTTTTGGATTATGTTGGGTGGTAATATTATAGAACAAGTTCTTAGAACGGTAAATTCTTACAGCATGCCGAATGGGTGGAATGATAAGGCGACTGCAATGATCCTGAATGCATTCACAGGAGAAGATAACCCAATTTAGGTCGATCAGTTTGTGTAATCTGTGCTACATAAAATTATTTCTAAGATGTTGGCAGCCCGTCTTAAAGTAATTTTGCCAGGGGAGATCATCCCTACAGAGAGTTCTTTTGTTATGGGTCATTTGATTGCTCATAACGTTCTTGTTGCATATGAGAGCCTTCATGCCATAGAAAATTTTAAAAAGAAGGAAGGAAAGGTGGTGTGTTGTAAAGTTGCATATGCATAAAGCACATGATCGTGCGGAATGGGTCTTTTTGGAAGGAATACTTTTGAAGATGGGTTTTCAAGCAAGTTGGGTCAAGCTTATTATGATGTGTGCCACTTCATTCCAGTATAGAGTTTGATTTAACTCGGACGAAGATGAGAACTTTAAGGTAACTAGAGGATTCCGTCGGGGGGAACCGTTGTCTCCTTTGCACTGAGGGTTTGTTAGAGTTGTTGGCACATGCAAAGCAAGAGGGAGAGCTTACTAGAGTCAAGGTATCCCATGATGCACTTGTTGCTATAGATCTTTATTTGCGGATGAGTCTCTGATTTTAATGAAAGCCAACTCCCAAAAAGTAGAGTGCTTGAAGTGTTGTGAATGCATATTGTATAGCTTCGGGACAATTGGTTAGTGGCGATAAATCCACTATTTTCTTAAGCCCAAGTACTAGTGTTAATACTAGTGTACAAGTGTGTTCGACACTGTATATCATGACCGAGGCTCTGGATGACAAATATTTAGGCCTCCCAGTGACGGTTGGTCTAGGAAAAACAAATTGCTTTCCATATTTGGTGGACTGTTTATTGAATGGATGGAAGGAGAAGTATCTGCCATCAGGGGAAAGGAGATTCTTACTAAGTCATATGCAATGTACGTCTTTAAATTTCCTAAAAAATAACATTTGCAGAGGAGCCATTGACACGGTTACACAATTTTGGTGAAGTGATGATGTTAATCATAAGAAAATGTATTGGTTTGCCTGGTGGAAAATATGTGTTCCAAGAAAGAAACGAGGAATGAGTTATGTGATTTGCATTGCTTTAATCTTGCACTTTTAGCTAAACAGGCTTGGAGATTAACTGATCATCCAGATTCTCTTTCTGCTACCATCTTGAGAAGTAAGTACTTCTCGGATGGAGGCCAACTTAATGCTACTCTCACAAAAAAGTCATGTTACACATGAAAACCGATTATGGCAAGGAAAAAGTCATGTTACACATGGAAAACCATTATGGCAAGGGTGAACATTATCAAACGTTCGTGTGTGTGGAGAGTATGTGATGGTAAGAACATTAACATTTGGAGCGAGTCCTGGATCCCGCAAGCCCCAGATAGGAGGGTAATTACTAGAAGTGGAGGTCACTTACTATCAACTATTGATCTTATTAACCCTGTTATAGGATAATGAAATGAACCACTTATAAATCAAACCTTCTGGCCTGTTGATTCAAGAAGCATACTTTTCACCCGTCAAAAAAAGCATACTCTCCATACCAGCCCATGAGATATATGATTCTATTGCATGGAGCTTGATGAAGACATGAACAACTTAACATTTAGAGTGGGATTGTCAGTTTGGTAATCAAATAATTGAAAAAAATGGTGTGGGTGCAATTCGAAATTGCGCTGCCTACCAAAGGTTAAAGTTATTGTATTGAGAAATCTACATGGGTCGTTACCATGTTGGGTTGTGCTTGTAGATAGACATTTTAAAATCCCTCAGCAATGCCCATCATGTAATCAAAGTGTTGAGACCATAAGCATATTCGGTTTGAATGCAAGAAAGCCAAGGAGGTGTAGAATCAACTTGGAGTTGATGATGTTATCCGCAAAGCCTGTGCCCATTAGGGTGTTGGTGAATTGATTCTTGAATAGTTGATTTGCACCCCTAACGAAGAAGCTTTGGTTCTCGGTCAAGGAAGTTTTCCCATTAGGGTGCTGGTGAATTGATTCTTGAATAGTTGATTTGTACCTCTAACAAAGAAGCTTTGGTTCTCGGTCAAGGAAGTTTTTTTGAGACTGTTGCGATGACAACCTGGTACTTGTTGTGGGAACACCACAAGCTGGTGCACGGTGAGAAAACTCAAGATGCTTCCCAAGTCCCAAATTAGTATGGCTGTGGGAGTGCTTACTAGGAATTACTTTCAGGCAAATTCACCGAAAGCTAGGCATCAGAGTGAAGTTTTGTTAGGTTGCCAGCATCTTTTGTTTGTGTTCATGTTGGTTGTGTGCATCCTAACTGTGCAGAGACTGGGTATGTGCTCATAGTATTTATATCCTCTTAATGCTCCATTTAAACCAGTAAAATCTACCATTTATTGAAAAAAGAGTGAAGGGTGGTGAAAGCTGAATCAAAACTATGTTGGGAGAGGCTAGGGGTAAGTCGACTGTAAAATAAATTAGGGTCAGTCGATCGTTTTCAGCCTTTAGATTGAGGTCCAACAATGCATATGCCTTCTTCTACCTCCGAATCATTTCCTGATCATTTTCTCCCAGATCTCACCCAAGCCGCCAGCTACCACCAGTATAACCGCCGGCTCTCCCGCGACCGCCTCGCCGCCCCGCCCTCCCCTCAACCTCCCCACACCGCCGGTCTTGCCCCCGTTCCTGCGTATCCCTCTAGCCCCGGGCCTCGCCAGTTTTTTCGCTGGCAAAGTTGCCCCCCCCCCCTCACCACCACCACCACCACTGCCACCGTCGACGTTCTTCCGCCCTCACCCCCAACCTAAGACAGATCGTGCGGAAGCTTGTGAAGTAACCCCCCCCCCCCCCATCGCGCGCGCGCTCGGGTGATGCGGCTGTTTCTTCCTTCCCTTCGGTGCCTCCTTTCTTGTAAGGAAAATTGACTGACCCAAATCAGATTTCCAGGCGACTGGTGCTTTCGATGTTAATTCTCTGAAGGATGCGGTTGGTGCTGTGTTGCGAGACAGTAATGGGAGATTTCTTGCAGCGAGCAATAACAACATCAATTTCTGTGTTAATGCCTTATCAGCGGAGATGACAGCGCTAAGGTTCAGCATGAATCTGGCCTAGACAATATGCGTTGGGAGATCAATCATAATAATATAGTGAAACCGCACCAATGAATTTTGATGAAGAAAGTTAAGTAGAGAGTAACACACTCCACCAAATCTTGTAAGATCTAGCGCGATGTGATGTGCTATTAACCAACCTATCGACGAGGCAGTGGCGAGTGGCAGGCAATAATCCAAAGCGAAGCGGCCACACATGACCGACGCGACGTCTACGGAATGTCTGGCTACTGAGATTTCATGAGCAGCTAGTGTAGAACTCGTGATTTCCATACAGTGTAAAGCAGTCGCATCTCGTCCGCACGATACAAGATAAGATTGCATGCATACACAAGGCTAGCAGCTAGCTACGTGACCATGACGGGGACGGCCCTGAGGGGCACGGCGAGCGTGTTCACGGTGGTGAACTTCTCGGTCACGTCCAGCTCGTCTGCCGCCACGCCGTCCGGGAGCCGCCACTCGAACGCGTGCAGCAGCGACGCCACCACGAACGGCACGACCCGCTCCGCCATCGGCAGGCCGGGGCACAGCCGCCGCCCGGACCCGAACGGGATGAACTCGTAGTCCTTGCCCCGGAACTCCACCGCCCTATCCGCCGCCTTATCCAGAAACCTCTCCGGCACGAACTCGTCGGGCCTCTCCCACGCCGCCGGGTCCCGCATGATCGCCCACACGTTGAAGATCACCGTGGCGCCCCTGGGCACGGCGAAGCCGCCGATCTCCACGCCGTCCTCCGCCGCCTGGTGCGGCAGCATGATCGGCGCCACCGGATGCAGCCGCATCACCTCCTTCACCACGGCCTGCAGGTACGGCAGGCTCGCCGCGTCAGGCTCCTCGAGGGTGTCCGTGTCGACCTTGCCGCCGAGGACGTCCTCCATCTCCGCGCGCGCCTTGGCCATGGCGCGCGGGTGCCGGAGCAGCTCGGCCATCGCCCACTCCACCGTGATGGCCATCGTGTCGGTCCCGGCCGCGAACACGTCGAACAGTATCACCGTCACCTTGTCGCGACCGATCTTGCCTGCGGAAACGAGCTCCAGCAGCGAGTCCAGGAAGTCGCCGTGCGCGTGCTCGCCCGTGGACGACGTCCGGGCGTCTGCCAGACGGCGGTCTATAATTCCGTCAAGTATGCCAAAGACCTTCTGGTAGCGCGCCCCCGTCCAGCGACGCCAGCCCTGCAGGTCCAGCGGACGGAGGAATGGGAAGATGTCGGAGACGTTGGGCTTGCCGAGCGCGGCGATGATGTCCTCCACGACCTCCCGCAGCCCGCTGGCGGACTCGCCGCCCACGTCCACCACGTCAACGGAGAAGAAGGCGCTGGACACGAGGTTCAGCACGCCGCCGTACACGGCCTGGCCGACGTCCACCTCCTGCCCGGCGCAGCGGCGGAAGTAGGCCACCATGTCACGCACCTTGCGCTCGCGCACGCCGCGCGCCGCGGCGAGGCCACGCGGCGAGAATATGTGCGAGGCCACGATGCCCCGCAACGTCTTCCAGAGCGGGTCGGAGCTGGGCAGCCAGATCATGGACCGCCCGGAGTTGCCGACCACGCTGGCAGCGTCCGGGACGGCGCGCGCGGCCAGGTGGCGGTCGTACCTGGTGAAGGCCTCCCGCGCAGCGTCACGCGAGGAGACCACCACAGTGGTGACCAGGCCCAGCTTGAGCTTCATGACGGGGCCGTGGGCGCGGGCCAGGCGCGCCAGCGTGTGGTGCAGGTTGCCGCCCAGGTCGAGCAGGTTGCCGAGGACCGGGAGCGGCGTCGGGCCCGGAGGCGGCCGTCCCCCGGTGCCCCCGCGGCGGGCTGCGCTGGTCAGGTAGTAGAGTAGCGCGGCGGCGAGCGTCGCGCATAGCAGCCAAACTTCGCTCTGCATGGCTGGTATGCTCAGGCAGGAGGCTGCCGGTGGCCTTGTATAGTGACGACACGATAGATAGAGTGCTGGTGCGGGAGTGCGATGCCGTTTGTTTGGTCGAGAGAATTTCGTGGAGGTTTTGCCGGTGTGAGAGTGATGTTTCTATCCAATATCAAATACTAGTATATGGCAATGTCAAATATTAGCATCAAACCAATTATGCTCGAGGCGTAGATAGACAGGCAGGCGTTGCCTCTCCTCGCTTGTTTTCTCAGCTTTCGCCTAATTTTCGTCATAGCCGTCCCACTATGTGATTATGTTTTTTTTGGGAAATGATCCAAATCAGCCGGCTGGGGAACACACACTCCTACACTCGCTGTAGTTCTTTTAAAAAACACATTAAAATTCAGAGAACGTTTCTGCATACCCAAATTTTGGCGCTCATTCAGCTAAAAACTAAATTAAGCAAACACATCTAAAAAATTTCTTAAGAATCTCAATCTTCTAAAATCCTGTAAAATTCCTTTGAATCTGGACTGTTGTTGACAAAGCAGCACAAGATTGCTCAAAAGACATGTCCTAGTAGCAAATTAGCATCTGACAAAGCAGCGCAAGATTGCCAGCAAGGCTGCAACTTTGTTGGTCTGGATCTCTCTCTACTCTCTTGGTCAAGGATGGCAGATCACACAAACATAGCAAACAACTTTTTTGTTGTGCAATGGGCAATTGTATAACCAGTTGACTGAAATCGTCCAACATAGTAAAAATGCACACAAAAAAGAGGGAGGGAGGGATTCACACGTAATCGAACTAGACTCCTATGATATATTGAAAGTGGGAGGGAGGGATTCACAAGTAGTAAAAATGCACACAAAAAAGAAGGGGCTACTCTACGCGGCGGCGCCAGCCTAGCCGGCTGCGTGCCCGGCGCCGACGACCCAGGCGGCAGCGGCAAGAGCCCTGTGGACCGCGCGTCCCCACGCGGACGCCTCGGGCGGCAGAGGCGCGCTATCCCGTCCGGGCCGTGGACGCGGGAGGCATGGCATGGACGGGCGAGGTCGAGGTGTCATCGACCTCAACTTCGCCGCATCCGCTGACATTGAGGACGACGGTGCAGCCGCGGGAGACGCGCCAAACACTCTCGTCGACGGTAGATGGCGCGGCGCCATTGACTTGAACCTTGACACGCCTGAGGACGATGAAGATGGGGACGCAGCGGCGGGTGGTGGAGATGAGGGGCGCGGCGCTGTGGACAATGGCGCACATGGCGGCCGGGAAGACGAGGACAATGGCGATGTCTGTGGCACCGGACATGGTGATGGTGAGTCACTTGCCGCTTACTCATAGCTCAATTCGTTTAGTACTCCCTCTGTACAAAAAAAACATAAGAGCGTTTAGAGCGTTGCACGGCCGGAGACGCCAGCAGCGGCACCCCTTCTTAGAGACTTTTTTACCAAACAGGAGGGACTTTTTAGTAACTAAACTAAGCATTTGGTACTAAATGAAGAAGACTCTTAAGGAGTCTTTTTGGAACTTTTTGTGACTTTCCAACAATGCCCTTCCATGCACCCATTGGCCCGCCACCTCATGGTGTTGTTTAATTGTTATTTTTCTATATAATAGAAGCAACATGGTCATTTAATAACCTCTAGAAAAGGACTAGGGACTTTTTAGTCTCTGCAAACAAACAAATAGGAACTTTTTAGGGACTAGTGACTTTTTAGTTGGGACTAGAAAAAGTCCTACGAGTAGAGAACCAAACACCACCTTAGCAAATTAATCCGATTAAATTTAATGAGAGTACACACGCTAGAGCGAGTAGTTGACACAGTAGTTCTCTGGCTAAATTTGAAAGTGAAGAATGCAAGAATGTAGTAACAGTCTTAAGTGCAATAATTATTTTTTGTAATAATCTTTACTTTTTAAGCTAGGAGTACTTGGCAAGTCCATACAAGTTTCTTTAGTTATATTCGTTTATCTGAAATCCATTTTTTCTTTTGTAGAGCTCAATTTGGTTAAAGTCTGTGCGATATTTATAAAGCTGAATTGAGTATACAGAGTATGTATATAGACCTACCAATTTTTCAGAAAGCTCAACTTGGGTAGAGTTCATGCAATTCTTATAAAGTTCATTCAGTTATCCATTTTCTGTGCCGTGGTAGTGATTTTTGTTCCATGGCAGTGTTCTCGTGCAATTCTCATGTTCTTTAGGTTTTCGTAGTGTTCAATTTGATTTTCTGTAGTTATTGTGTCAACTGACTAACAAGTTTCGGTGCGGAAGATGTCAAGCATGATGACGCTTTTGATGGTGAGCTCATTGTAAAGTTCAATTCGTTGTAATGCAATGTTTTCCTGTTTGCAACTAGTTAGATTGAACATAAGTGACCATGTGTTGTGCCTGTTTAAAGTTAGTTAGATTGACAAAAAAAGAGACAATCATGTGTTCTTTGATTAACAGTATTGGTACCATTCGGTTATGTATATGCATGTAGCTTTCTAAAATTTTGATAGTGTTCATTTTTTTTAAGATTAAGCGTACTTTGGTTCACTTTTGTAGCAGTGACCATGTTATCCTGTCGCTCAACATGTTCTGGTTCACTTTTTTAGATGAAGATGGGAATAACCTGCTTAACATGTTCTGGTCCACTTTTGTAGATGAATATGGGAATAACATGCAGTCACCGGAATGGAGTGACGAAGCCAAGCTAACTGTCTATGGCATGGCATGTTGCTGGAGAGGGCTACCCTAGGGGTTTTGAAACGTGGAGTGACCAAGGAAGTGTCTCGTTTGTCCGGTATGCCGCAAAGAACTGTACAAGACATGTGGAGGAAGGGAAAGCTATTCGGAGGGATGCTTTGAGTGTTAAACAAGAAGCCCAAAAAATGTGGGCGCAAAAGGATAGCCATTGACCCGGAGGCTATAAAAGTAGATGGCGGGAGGAAGAGAACAACCATCAAAGGTCTGGCAAACGAGTTGAATGTGTCGGCTACCACGGTTTGGAGGCAGTTGAAAGAGAAGGAGATCATGCGTCACAACAATGTCTGCCATCAAGGGAACTCTCATCAGTATTAGGGGATGTAGGTGAAGGAGGAAAAACTGACTTCTCCCTCTTCCTTCCTAGTGACCCTCCCCCTCTGTTATTACAACAAGCCCCCGGGTTAATGCACTCAAGATTTGCCAAGCAACCGGCCCACTTTTGGCATTCGGCGTTGATGATGCCCCAACGTTGACGAATAGAGCCCCTTGATCGAAAGTGGCCGCTAGTGTTGCGCTGATTGAAGTACTTCTTGATGCATTGCCAATACATGTTTGCGGCTTGGTCGATCCAACTGATGCATCAAGAGAGACTTGTTTTCTATGCGATACAAATCAACACATCTTCGGTGTTGGTATAATCTGCGGTTCTTCCCTTCATAACAAAGCCCTCTTTGTCCATGTCGAGATTATCATCATCACATTGAGTATCATATTCTTCTGATGCATACTCATTTGACACATTTGTTATTTTTGAATTCCCAAGATACAAAAGTCAGTTATTTTTACATCTACCTCTATTGGAGATGCTCTTAGTCTCGTGCGTTTGGATGATCAATCCCAGCACTCACTAGGTCGAAGAGCCGCGGATGACGCGTATCTGTCACTAGGTCGAAGCACCAGAGACATGTCGCGGATGATTGCTCCTGAACATGTGCAGGCAAGTGGAGACTTGGTGCAGGCTAGTTGGCCGCACGGGACGCGTCCTCCTGCATGAAGCAGCGCGATGCAGCTGACTTGGATGGAGCCATGGAGGCGGGGGCGGTGGAGCGTTCCTAATCAGATCAAGGCGACACCCGACGGAGAAGACATGCGAACGGAACAGTCGATGAAGAGGCCCGCGTTGGAGTACAGGCGCCTGGGATATAAAATGCGAACGACAGCAAGCCACCCAAACTGATTTTAGACCGGCGAGAGAGAGAAAACCGGATCAATGATCGAAAAAATGATTTTCTAGAGCAGCTGATCAACGCGTCGACGTACGAATCCTAGCTACAAGTTGCGCGGCCCCGGTGGAGATCGACCTTCCAAAAGGCAAAAACGGCACGACGCGGAACCTGTGGTGAAGCTAGATCTAAGAACTTGCAATTGATACCATGTAAGAGGATTAGAGAGGAGATAATTGACGTAACACGGTGCATGTCGTATTGAGCCTTTCGGGCGATAAGATGTGAGATGGATTACAGATTGTATTCTACCAAATGCATAGATATGCATGTATACTCACTCAGTCGTTCTCGTCCCCAGTGTCTGATTCGTGGGTGTTGCTATCGGCCTCCTGGCGCTCTTCGTGTTAGCACTCGCAGAAGAACGATTCTCCTCCGCCCGGTCACTTGTCGACGAGCGGTTACCGGTGCTGGAACTCCCATTCGACGACGTGTAGCTCGATCTGTGCCCTCCGCGCGGCGGTGCGTACATCGCCACCGGCATCTCCGGCGGCAGGTCCGGAGCTGGCGCCTCGAAGTGGAGCGCGCTCATGGCTTGTCGGATGGACGGCCGGAAGCCGTAGTCGGGGTGCACGCACCATAGTCCCACGACCAGCACACGCTCCATCTCCTGTGCATCGAAGTTGCCGTCAAGCCGCGTGTCCGCTGCGTCAAGGAGCGTGCCTCCCACGTACAACTTCTGGATCCATTGCACGAGCACGACTTTGTTCTCATCCTCCTGGAGCGGGGCGATGGGCCGCCGCCCGCAGGCGACCTCGAGGAGGACGATCCCAAAGCTGTAGACGTCGGTCTCCGCGCTGGCCCTGCTGGTCACCGCGCACTCCGGGTCCATGTAACCCTTGGTACCAGCCAGCATCGTCGTGTACCCGCCACGGCTGTGGTCGACAAGGCGTGCGAGCCCGAAGTCCCCCAGCTTGGGGTTGAACGAGGCATCGAGCATGATATTGCTTGGCTTGATATCTCTGTGCACCACGCACTGCTCCCACTCCTGGTGCAGGTAGAGCAGCGCAGAACCCGTCCCAAGAATGATCTTGTACCTGGTTGGCCATGTCAGTATGTTGGTGGAACTGTAGAGATGCTCATCGAGGCTTCCGTTTGTCATGAGCTCATAGACGAGCAGGAGCTCGTCAGCTTTATGGCACCATCCGACGAGCAGGACTAAGTTGCGATGCCGCAGCCGGCCGATGATGGTCACCTCCGCGACGTACTCCCTCCTCCCCTGGCTTGACGTCTTGGAGATCCTCTTGATGGCCACATGAAGCCCCTGCTCCTGTAGGTACCCTCGGTACACTGCCCCAAACCCGCCCTCGCCGAGCTTCTCCTCGTCGGAGAATCCCCGGGTTGCCCGGGACAGCTCATCGTAACTGAATCTCCGAGGCCCCGCCCCCTTCTCAAATACGTCATCCATGTCTTGGTCGAGCGGGACATCTGAATCTTGAGGTGCGTCTTGAGCGTGCATGCCCTTTCTTTTCAGATATTGTAGGTAACCGAGCGATGCCGCTACAGCGACGAATATGAAGATGCCAGTTGATACCAGCCCGGCTACTAGACCGGTTTCTTTCCTCTTCGAGGTCATTATGTCATCTGTCAATAAACATACCAGGATAATAAATTTTATGCGTGAATAACATTCAGAACTTCCAAATTCGTTATAAAAAAATCCAAAATTAATTTTAGAATACTAGAATAGAGAACTCTGATGCCTCTGCATGGAGGAATCAACAACTTGCAACGATGCAACCACAACAAACTAGAAAGAAATGGTGGTTGATGGATGGTTAAGATCTTTGGCACTTGTTTCTCTGTGTTGTAATGACCTTATTAGCCTAATGTTTTGTTTGTAATAGTGAAGTTGAAAAACGCTTATATGTTTTTTTTTGTGATCAAAGGATTAGACGCGTCCGTGGTTTTCTTATAGTTGTCTTTTTTATGGTTTGTAAATTATGGCGGGTTCTTTAATGAAAATCTGTGAGGGGGCTCGTTGTTTTCTAGAAAACTGCATAGAAGCGTGAAGATAGGCAACAATTAATCGAGTGAAAATTATTGGGTCCCGCGGTCCCCCTCCACTCATGTCACTCCATTCATTTGTCCATGCTCCAACGTGTCTGTCCGCCTGCAACCACTCATTCACAAAAGATTTTTCATAGGTTTAGACTTATTTCTTTTGCGACATGGTTTAGACTTATTATTATGTGGGACATTGTAGCTTTTTATTATAGAAAAACACAATACAGACGTAGACACTCAGAAGCACACACATATCTATGCCTACAGAGCACACACATATCTATGATCGCATGGATGCACACCCTATTACTATGAGCACATCTGATAGATTGATCCGATGGGTCATGACTTACTTTGGAATTGGTACACATAGGGATGAATTCGTATGGAAATTAGCGTTTTTGGTTGAAAATGGGAGGAGGTGGGCCCACAATGAAAATTGATGTGTGTGGACCGGAAAATCTAATTCGAAAGCTTAGCATTTTTTAGATAATTTTCACTAAAAAGACCAAATAAGTCCCCGTTTCTTACTATAGTTCACACGCAAAAAAGAAATACAACCCCGGTCGGAGATAATTACCCTGATTCAGTATAAAGTTATCAGCATCAAGTATTTTTTGAAAGAAACAGAGGCTGATTTAGTAAAAAATCAGCACCAAGTATTTTCAGTCGGAGGCTTATTTAATACCACTATTTGTATTAAATAAATCAGTCTCAGGTATTTTCGAATGGAGGAAGTAGTATGTATGAATACAGGTACGTAGAAGGAAGCCACATACGTACCTGTCAGAGTGGACTCGAACGACCAGGAAAAAATCTGGTGCTGCTCGACGTAGTCCCCGATGGCCGCCGAGAATCCCACCGCTGCGTCCTGCGTCAGGCCGGCGGCCCGGCAGTCGACGTTTGTGCTGACGGTGTAAGAACTCAACTCCGGCATGTCGTCTAACCGCAGGGTCGCCGAGAGCGTGGCCGTGCCGGCGTCGTACCTGACCGACGCCGACATGGCCCCATTGAAGCTCCCGTCCGGCAGCGCCGTGTAGTTCCTGGACCTGATGTCGTTGACGTTGAGGCCGAGGTGGCTGATGGTGTCATTGGGGTCCCACTCGACGTTCCTGAGCGTGTCAAACTCCACGCCGACGGTCGGCGGGAAGTAGGTGTTGGCCGGGTTGCCGCGGTTATTGAACAGCGCCAGGAAGCCGCCGCTGGCGTCCGTCGGCATGCTCGGCGGGTAAGGTCCCACGAAGAAGGCCATGCCATCACCCTGCACTTGGCCGGCGAGATTAATAGCTCAGATCAGAAGAAGTCGGACGGACGGAAGAATATTTCAGAGAATTTCTGGTGCTTGCCTGGCTGGTGGTCACGTTGAGAGACTTGACGGCGAAGGTGAAGTTGGTGGTGAAGCTGGCGGCCTTGCCGGTGGCGTCGTCCCAGAGGCGCACGGCCTGCCCGTGGGCGACGCGGCCGGTGCTCCAGCTCCTGGAGAGGTTGGTGAGGTCGATCCGGTCGAGGACAGGGGCGGAGTCGTTCATGTACTTGAGGTCGGCGCCGGCGAGGACGCCGGGGGCGGAGAAGTTGTAGTCGAAGCTAAGCGAGGTGACGACATGCGGAAGGCAGCTGGATACGGCTAGGAGGAGCAAGATGAGGACGGGACGGCACTTGGGTGTCGCCATGGCCATGAGCGTTGTGTGCACGCAGGAGCTCTTGCTGATGAGGAACGGCGTTTGATGATCGACACGCGAGCAGCTATTCTTATAGGGACAATCTAACTAGAACTAGAACTGTATGATGGAGCCCTAGTACGTAGAGTAGGGGCAGTGAAAGGAAAATATATAGAAAAATGGCAGTGCGGTCTTATCAGAAACGAAAAGTACAGGTCAACGACGACCGGCGAGACACCCTAGCTATTAATTACTGAGTATTTGATAAATACTCCCTCCATCACAGTTTGTTAGGCGTATCTCACATCGCTCTAAGCCCAAGGTGCGGTGTGATTGACAGGAAATAAGGAGGCGCTGGAGCTGCGTTATTGAAGGAGGTGTGTCTAATGAATCGCTAAACCAACGCATGCGGGAGGCCATGCGGAGCAAATAAGAAACCGATTCCCACTTGCACTCATGTTCACACTTGCATGCGCTGCACAAACCAGTGGGAAAGGCGTAACAAGTGTGGACGCGTAACGGGAGTGGATGGGGACCCAGCATTCTCTCCCGCAAGAGGCGTTACATCAACGATGGGAACGACTTCACATCCTATAATTTGCCTCTGTTTTTCCTCTGTCTCGGTGGTGCTCTAATCGGCAGTGTCGGGGAGCAGGTGGCTTGGTCTTATTGCAATCTTTAGATCCAGTGACATTTGTGTCTACTGAGCTCGTTCTCGTCTAGATGGTTTCGGCATCGGTTGATGCGGTTGTGTTTGATGTCTTGAAGCAGGATGTGTGGATGGCCGCTAGCGGCGATGTTTCTCTTCTTCGACCGTATTGAATGAAAATGATGATGTTGGGATCTAGTGGAAAGCATAAAACACCCGGTCGATGTGTCACAAAGCCTCGATCTCGTTGTTTGCGGTGCTCTAGTTCATCGGCTCGAAAAATATTCTTGTATGCGAAGGTGCTTACTCCAATCTAGGTATGGTGGTTGTTATCTTTTTTCTCTAGCGTTGCCTTCATGGCGCCGGAGGACCGATGGTGGGCAAGATTCAGCAAGAGACAAGGTTCTTCACTCTTAAAATTATAGTTTTACTAGTTGCAGGATCTTTGATGTAAAAATGTAAGACAATAATGGCTAAAGTATTAAACAGTGCCAAACAGTGATCCTATAGCTACAGCCAACGAACGATCTTATCGGCACACCTTAGGCCACAACCCTAGTAGCCCAGGGCCTGGCTACACCCCTGTATGTATGTCTCATCTGATGACCGCACGTGTATCCTCTGTAATATGTTATCTAATGGGGGCTGAGCAACTTGTCTGCTCCTAACTCACTTCCATGCCATGTTGCGTACATGTCTTAGTGAGTTTATGTAATCCCATATTGTAGCTCTCTCCTTCTATCAATGAAAAGATACGCAACCTAAACGTATTCACAAAAAAAATATGTTATCTAATGAAATATATTTGTCTAATGGAATATATGTGATTACCTTAAAAACGAAATATATGTGGTTATATTTTAAAAAGAAGTGTGGACGTGCAACAAGAATTCTTCCGGTACCTCACTTGTTGTGTTTGTGCCGCCACATACATCTTACTATTAACCGCGCTGCCGTGGCCATTTCTGTTCCGAAAGCCTAGGTTACTAAATCGACGATCATTTCTAGGAAACGCATGACCTGAATTCTCGTCATCGTTGATCGTCTTGACTTGCCTTCTACTCCAGTTCACACTGCTCATATATTTGCTTTTCCACGCAAGTTCTGTTTCTGTTGTTTATGTCGCTGTTATACCCTACCGCCATGGTCCCTGGCGGTAGGCTGTTATACCCTACCGCCATGGTCCCTGACGGTAGCAAAAGGGTCAGATTTCGAAAAAAATTCAAATTAGGATCAAATCTCGAATAGGTTTCAGAAAAGGGTCAAAACATGAAATTTAGCCACCCCCTGCTCCTCTCGTGAGCGCTTTGGGATAGCACATGTGCGGGGAAGGAACACTATTTTCTTTTTTCAAATATTTTTTTGTTTTTTTTTGCGCTTGACTAAAAATGTTTGTGTTATTAAAAATCAAAATTTATAACCGTTCATGATTTTTGAAAAATGATTGTGAGCTAAAAGAAATCTCTTGAATTTGAAAAATGATGGCAGATTCAAAAATTGTGAAAAATATTCTTGAATTCGGAAGATGTCTGAGAATTACAGAAAAATATTTGCGAATTCAAAAAAATCATGAATTTTAAAGTCTGTGCATTCAAAAAAATATTCATGAGTTCAAAAAAATGTTCACAAATTTCAAAAAAAGTTCATGGATTCCAAAAAAATTCACAACTTTCAAAAAATGTTCATGAAGTTCAAACTATGTTCACTAATATCATAAAATGTTCGGAAGTTAAAAAGATGCTCATAAATTTCAGAAACAATAAATAATTCCAACACATGTTCACGAACTCAAAAAATGTTAGTCAGTTAAAAAAATATTCACAACTTTCAAAAAAAATCACGAGTGTGCAAACATCTTCAAAAATTTCAAAAATGATTCTTGAACTCAAAACGTGTTCACAACTTTTTTTAAAAATTCACAAATTTGTCGTCGCCAGATCAAGGATTTTGAGTTTTCACCCTCGAGAGAGTCCGAGATCCCAAAAATAATGCCTTAGCAAGACCATTGCGAGGTACAACCAATGAAGGCCAGACATTGGCTTTCACCCTGGAAATCATGGCTCGGTACTTGAGTAGCCCCCCCCCCCCCCCCAAATGTTGTCCACCTGTGTTTGCTGCCCCCTCCGGCCAAGACCGCCGTTGCAAGTCCTCAACACCCGACACATAGGAAAAAACATGTGCCACCGTTCTTTGACGACGCAACCAAAACTCCCCTCCGCCATTACAATTTTTGATTGCAACCACCATGACTTTCTTCACCACTGTCAACGCCCTGGAAATCAATATTTAGACATGTCCCATGACACTGACAAGAGAGCGAAGCTTCGCACCACACCCTCATGAAGCCTCTCCGGCCGAAGATGAGGGCGTGCCCGACTAGATCAATTTCGATCTAGATATCCAGTGGCGCTATGGGCCAAAAACTGAGATCTCCGAGAGGAAGACCGGAACCCGTCGGTGTCCAGATTGAGGAGACCGGCCTGAAGCAGATCAAAGTTTTGGAGCTCGAAGAACAGTAGGGCCAACCACCACGGAGCTCCCCTGAATCCGGACAGACCAGATCTGGGCAGTGCCCGGCCTCTGCCAACCCATTCGAGAGCCGCCGCTGCAAGTCCTCGGGCACCGCACCGCCAGCCCAAGGTCGGGCGAGGTAGCCATCGGCGCACCGGACATGACCACTCGCGAGGAGGAGGACGTCAGCAGCCCTCTCGGTTGTGCCCCTGAATGGGACAGACTACCGCTGGGCAGCAAGGCCGACTTCCCAGTTCACGCCAGCCCTCCTCGCCACGAGCACCATCGCTCGAGATGGACGACCTCTAGGGGACGATGCGGGAGCCCAACTGATGCGGAGCATCCCAAGGTCTTCCCCATGGACCTACCATCGTCTCATCAAGTGCCTAGTGGACCCATGACTCGATCACGTGGAAGAGCTCTTGAGACCGAGGTGACATCTATGCTCTCACAATTCCACTTCGATGACCATGAGACATGGCTACGACCTCAAACGGAGACATTGTGCATACTCAGGTATCAAGGAGTTAGCCATGGAGACACCAAGGAGCAAGGAGAATCCGAAGAGGAAGATGGACGTGAAGATGGAGAAGGAAAGATGATCGTCAGCAGAAGCCCGGAAGTTTCGGACCGCCGTCTGGACGATCCGGCCTCAGCCCGGATGATCCGGACCCCGGCCCGGACGATCCGGATAATATGCCCAACGACTCCCGAAGCGTCAACATGAAGCCAGGTCATCCGGACCCAGGCCCGGATCATCCGACCACACCCGGACGTCCGGACCAGGTCCCGGACATCCGGCCCTCCCGCAGCTGCTCCAACACAACCGGATCATCCGGACGCCGACCCGGACCATCCGGACCCCCGAAGCCCGGATCGTCCGGACCAACTCCCGGATCATCCGGCCACCACCTGCGTGCGTGACTTGGGCCGAGGCCCGTATACCCGTTTCATCCCCTCACTTACCCCTTCAGCCCTTGGGCTATAAATAGATCTTCTCCTCCCCATTTTTAGGGTTAGCAAAGGTTTAGCTCATGTTTATGTGAGAGCTTTGCTCATCCACTTGGTTACCTTCTCCACGGAGATTCGAGCCTCCACCGGAGAAGATCCCCCAAGCGGATTCAAGACCCCTTTTTAGGGAAGAACTCAAGACCTCCTCACGGAGAAGACCGGCTACCCTTGTATCATCCTTAGTTGTTCGTGAATCGTGTATCTTTTCTTATGTACTCGAGGGTCTAGACCATGTGTGACTTATTCGTGTCGGTTTAGTGTTTCCTCTCGTGTTTCTCATTGTGATTTCTCTCCGTTCTTCCCCGTATTCTTCGTGATTTTCGCGGGATCCGCTCATTTCGTGAAAGATCGGGCGATTAGGGCCTCTACCCTACATCACCAACTGCTGGCGCTGAAGCCCCCCGCAACCACCAGTGTCCCGATCTGTCCAATCTAGCCGTCGTCGCGCCATGGGAGACCACCACTGCGTAGCCCAACGCGCTTGAGCGTGACGACCGCGTCACCGTCTCCCAACACCTGCTACCACGCCGCCGCACCCCACGCCAACGCGCCGTCGCTGCCCACCGCCATCTCCCCGCGCAAGACGACTTCGAGCGGGAGGTGAGGAAGTCCGGCCGCCGCCGCCGGCGGCGGCCTGGCTTTGCCCGGCGACACATCACGGCGGTGGCGAGGACAGGGGATGGAAAGGGGGGCCAAGGGCCGGCCGGCGGCGCTAGGGTCCCCCCGGTCGCGATGCGGGCATGGCACGGGAGGGATATGGTTTGTACCATATTAAGCGAATATACTCCCACGATTATCAAGTATCAATAGCCGTGTCCGACCCGGTCTAACACTATGTGCAAGGTGTTAATTTCCACACAGATATTTGCATATGTGTGATCACCAATCCACCATTCCTAGCGTGAGGTCGAGGGTGATCCGTTGCTCTCTGAAGTGTCTGTTACGACAGGCAAGACGGCCAGACGATCGACGGCTTCCACACGCATCTCTCATTTACTAGTCTCACTGGCTATGAACGACGACTCCACGTTACAAACAATCAGTCGCACTGCCTGTAAAATAGTAGTGCTCCTCGCCACGGTCGTTTTCTCTGAAGCCTGTAGCTATAGCGCTGCACTTTCGCCATGCATCGCTCGGTTGCCAAGCTCGCCTTGCTCCTCGCCACGGTCATCTTCTCCGTCGCCGCCGCTCATGCCCGGCAGCTCCAGCTGGCCCATGCGGCTGGCGCGAGCTGCTTGCCGCACGAGAGAGACGCATTGCTGGCCTTCAAGCAAGCCGGCAACGACACCTACGACTTCCTCGCCTCGTGGCAAAGACGGCACAAAGATTGTTGCCGGTGGAGGGGTGTCACCTGCAGCAACGAAACCGGCCATGTGATCGAGCTTGACATTGGTGTCACCTTTTTGGAGGGCAAGATAAGTCCTTCCTTGCTTTCTCTCGAGCATCTTGAGTACCTAAATCTCAACAACACCAACCTACTTGGACCAGACGGTACTTCTTTGTTCCCAGAAATCTTGTGTTCTTTAAGCAACTTGAGGCACCTCGATCTCTCAGGGACACGATTCTCTGGTAGATTGCCAGCTCAACTTGCCAACCTTTCAAATTTGGAGTACCTCGATCTCTCAGAGACATCCCTGCACGGGCCTAATGGTCGCGCTCCAGAGTTCTTGCCCCGTAAAAACTTGAGACATCTCGATCTCTCAGGCACACAGTTCTCTTGGAGAGTTTCTCCTCAGCTTTTCAACCTTTCAAAGTTGGAGTATCTCGACCTCTCCCACACTAGCATGTCGGGTATACTGCCGCCTCAGCTCGGAAACCTTTCAAACTTGCGACACCTTAGCCTCGGTTTCATGCAAGATATACACACATCAGATATCTCATGGTTAACTCATCTCCATTTCCTGGAATATGTTGACATGAGTAATATAAATCTCAGCAGAGCGGATGTATTTCTCGTGGCCAACACAATACCATCTCTGAAGGCCCTTATTCTTATCAGTTGCGCACTTCCAAATGCAGACCAGTCGCTTACGCAAGTAAACCTCACGAAACTAGAGCAGCTTTATCTCTCTGGAAACTATTTGGGCCACCGAATTGAAACATGTTGGTTCTGGAACCTAACAAGCATCAAGGACCTAGAACTCGAATCAACCTATCTTTATGGTCCATTCCCTGATGCACTAGGAGGTATGATATCCCTCCAGCGCATGAATTTTAACTATAATGGTAATTCAGCCACAATGACGGTGGACTTGAAAAATCTATGTGATTTAGAGACCCTATTGCTCGATAGGAGTCTTGCATTTGTGAACCTGACAGATTTCGTGATGAAACTGCCACAATGTTCGTCCAATAAATTGAAGATGTTGAGCTCAAACCACAACAATATGGCAGGAGTGCTGCCAGATATGGTTGGGCACTTCACCAGCTTGAAGTCCCTTTACCTTTATAATAATAGCATTACTGGAGCTATACCAACTGGTTTAGTGAATTGTACTAGTTTGCGAACAGTCGCTCTCGGTTTGAACCAACTAAGTGGGCAGATACCAACATTGCCGAGAAGCCTCACCCAAGTGGACTTATCCATGAACAGCTTGTCAGGACCTTTGCCGTCAGATTTTGGAGCTCCAGATCTTACAGTACTAAGTCTATCCTCCAATTACATCACTGGTCACGTTCCTAGTCCTATTTGCAAGTTGCAAAACCTAGTTTTCTTGGATTTGTCCCAGAATAGGTTTGAGGGAGAATTTCCCAGGTGTTCTTCAATGCCAAACTTGATATTCGTACACTTAAGTAACAACAACTTCTCCGGAAATTTCCCGCCATTCCTCCAAAACTGCTCGCAATTGACTTTCCTTGATCTTGCAATGAATGGGTTCGATGGAGCACTACCAGTATGGATCGGAGACCTAGTGAACTTGCGGTTTGTCCAGCTAAACCATAACATGTTCTATGGGGATATTCCAGCTAACATCACAAGTCTTGTACTACTTCAACTGTTCAGTTTAGCGAGCAACAATATATCAGGATCAATTGCATCATCCTTGTCAAAATTAATAGGCATGACCCTGAAACATCTGCCAAGATCTGAACCACAGTGGTTTGAATTCACAGGCTCTACAGATGAAATGCTGCCCGTGGATATTTTGTCTGTGGTGATGAAGCAGCAAGAACTTAAGTTTAGAGGTGCTGCATTTACTGACATCGTCAGCATTGATTTGTCGCTCAACTACTTGACCGGTGAACTTCCAGATGATATAACTTCTCTGAATGGACTGTTGAGTTTGAATTTATCATGGAATCACCTGAGCCAGAAAATTCCAGCGAAGATAGGGGATATGAAATCACTAGAATCACTCGACTTGTCAAGGAACAATATCTCCGGTGAAATCCCAACGAGCCTCTTAGATTTGACATATCTAAGCTCCTTGGACTTGTCATACAACAATCTTGCAGGAAGAATTCCAACAGGCCGTCAACTTGACACCCTGTACGCAGAAGATCCGTCCATGTACGATGGCAACAGTCACCTTTGCGGGCTTCCTGTTCAAAGGAATTGCTCAGGCAACAGTCCACCAGAGCATGGGAATCATCAGAGAAGTGAAAATGCTTATGAACCAGTGATGTTCTTCTACATTGGGCTAGCGTCTGGCTTTGTGGTCGGACTCTGGCTTGTGTTCTGTGCTTTCCTGTTCAAAAGGGCGTGGAGACATGCCTATTTTCGCCTCTTTGACAAGCTATGTGACAAGGTGTACGTGTTTGTTGTTGTTACTTGGGGCCGGATAAACACCAAGGCGACTGCAAGTTGAGTCTAATCTAATAATGCCCGTGGCACTCTATTACTGTGCTCCGTGATTAAATAAAGATGAAGAAGTATCTATTAGCAGCTTGTACAAGGTGATATGAACCTTTTCTGATGCATGTAACTGTTATTGGTTTGTACTCGTTGGTCATGATGAACCCACACGTGATTTTGGCTTCCTACTCTGTTGTGTTTCATGTCGATGGTTGATGGTTTGTAACACTGAACTGCACTAGCAGAGCGGGCCTGTACAATTTTGCACATCTTAATATATATATTGTATTTGTGCGCTTTAAGCATACAAATTTTCTAGATATTTTGTTAATTCTCAGCTGGCTAATTCTAATAGATCTCAATCGTCACAGCAAAAGCAAACTTGTCAGTTTCTGAGATAGGGACATGCGGCCAACACAGATGGAAGGCAAGATACATATCAGGTAGGAAAACGCTCGCCGACGAGTAAACAGAGGCGACGGCTACCAAGAGACCACCTGGAGATGGTCGATTTCACCGGGAGCACGAAGCACCGCCGCACCGATGGAGGTTTTCTTCCCCGGTGATGGTGCCCACACAAGGAGCTGCGGCTGCTTACCCGTCGTCCAGCGGCGCCGCCGCCGACGACAAGCGGGGGCGGAGTTGGAGGCTGCTAATATTGGGAATGCGTTGGACTGGAACCAGTGCGATTGTAGCAGGCCCCCCAATGTTATAGCAAGGGAAGACGTCACGCTGAAGTTGTGAGCCCAAAACTCAAAATGAGAAGCCCATTATGAGTGTAACAGTATAGAAGCAGATTCACTATGCGACCTCAAAATAACACCTTAAAAAAAAAGGAGATTTGCTACACGGTGTTCAAACTTGCAAGTTCTAAAAAAATGTGAAAAAGATTCCAAAATTTCTCAAAAAATCTATGGGTGCATATAAGGACGCATTTGGTTGCTTGTATATGGGCCAACCAGGCCCGTGCGGGACGAAAACCAGTTGTTTGGTTGCCTGAGCGGCACCCACATCCCGGCCCGCACGAAACTTAAAGCAGTCCCGGGCCAGGCCCACGAGCTACAGTAGCCAGGCTGAGCGCGGCCACACGTGCCTCCTCGCCGCACGCCTCGGGAAGCGCAGGAGACGGAACCGAACGTCTCATAACTCCCCCTCCCTCTCTTGTCACCGCCCACTCCCTTTCACACCACACCTCCTCACTCTCCTCTCACCGCCGGCCCCTTCCACTCCTCTCCTCTCCACCGATGAGTCGCCCTCCGCCGCGCCCTCCGCCGCGCCCTCCGCTGACCCCATCATCAGCGCCGGCAACAACCGCATCCACGAGCGGTGGGTTGCCGGCTTGGCGAACTCTGGGGTCGATCTAATGCGGGCTCTGCACGCGGCCTCCCCTATCTACACCAGGCCACCTCGTCCGGTCAATCTAGTGCCGGCCTCTCCGGCTCCACCACAGTTACCGGACCTCATGGTCCTAGGTTTGGTGACGCCGCCGATGGGGGTCGGCACCGCGACGCTGCACGAAACCCCTTTGCTTGGGGAGGGGGGGGGTTACCCCATCCAAGGTTTTCTGCAAGCATCGCCACGGGCCCATGGGCGACGGCGACCTCCTCCTCGACCGCACGCGTGGGCAGGAGCACCGGGCCAATGCCGATGGCCGTCGGCGTTGGTGGCTCCTCCTCCTCGCCCACCATCTCCTTCCCACCGGGGTTTTCTCTCCGGCCGACGTACGCTCCAACTCCACCCACTCCGGTAAGAACAATCCCTCTACTTGTAGATTTGTAGGTTAGGGTTTTCGTCATTAGCATGCTCTGGTGAGATGTGAATCGATTTGATATGATCCGATTCGATTGGAATCAAATCGAATCGATTCCTTCTTGTGCGGTACTGTTCATGGGCAAGTTAGTGTTCATGCTTGTTCTGTATTTCATGTGCATGCGTAGTATAGTGTTCATAGGCATGCAAGATTGGATTGTGCTTAGTGCTGATGATGTAGAATGTGGTCTTGGCTATGTTAGATATAGTTCTTTTGATTGATGTTCATGCCTACTAGTGTTCATAGGCATGCAATATTGGTGTGTGCTTAGTGCTCATGATGTACAATCTGTTCATGGCCATGGTAGATTGTTTTTTATGTTCACGATTAGTGCTCATGTGCAACAATTTGTTCATGATGCTAGCCATATTGTTGTTGTCTTTGATGTTCCTCCTACTTGTTCATGTGCATGTTATCTAGATTGGTGTGTGTTTCATGTTCATGCTTAGGGTTCATGGGCATGCTAGCTATATTGGTGTTGTGTTGTCTTTGATGTTCGTGCTTAGCCTTCTAGTACATATTTGCATGTTAGGTTTACGTGCATGGTTCTCATGGTAGGTAGGACAAATGTGTTTGCTACTTTAGGGACTAGTACCAATGTAGCATGCTGCCAATGCCTTGCTACTAATCCATGTCATCTTAGCTGACAAGGTGATGAAGACGGACTGGGATAGGGCCGGTGGAGGAGCCCATGTCGTAGACGGCGCCGAGGCCACCGTGGACTTCGTCCCCATGAATCCTGGCTCAAGAGTGTGTACCTGCCTGGCAGGGTCGCCTTCATTAGCCGACCATGTTCAAGGGGACGAGCTCCTAGGACCGGCCACGAGGAGGGGTCCCGAGAGCCGCTACGATTCTACGTGCAAATCATGGACGAGGAGGATCTAGCCATGCTCATCATCCCTCCCAAGTTCCGGGAGGCGATGAGGCAGTGGCTACGGTGATCGGAGAACTTGGCATGAACCTGTTAATATTTTGTCTAGGGTTAAGCACCTGTTGTCTTTAAACTTAAGTCTGTTTAGCAGATTTGCTGTTTAGTTGCTTGTTTATCTGCTGTTATCTGTTGTTTAGTTGCTTGTTTCTCTGTTGTTAGCTTGTTTAGCTGCTAGTTGTTGTGTTGTTTAGTGCTCTACCTGTTGTTGTGCCTAATGTGGTGGCCGGTAAGGCCATCGCCTAATGTGGTGGCCGGTAAGGCCATCACATTTGAATGGGGTGAGCAGAACACAAACATGTATGTAGCCAAACAGCTGTGGTGCTCACCCTTAAGCACAAATTCAAACAACCAAACAACCGGCCCTAAAATGGCCATTAATGCAATGCAGGCAACTAAACAACATGCAGATGTTGATTTGTTGCCTGTTTTTGCTAAACCATGCTGGATTGAGATGTGGCTGAAATGCAGGCACTATTCATCCAAGGCAACCAAACGCACCCTAAATGTTTTCTAGTACGAGTAAAACTTACGTATTAAATAGTACATTGATCTAAATGTTACACAAAATGACAAGTTTCTGTTTGAAAAAGAAAATGTGACCCCATTTTGATACATGTATTTGCCTTTGGTGTACACCACAGAAAAGATATAGATGAATCGGTTAAAGAAAATAGTACTGCCCATTCAGGTAAAGCTGCTGGAGCTAACCTCATAATTTTTGTATGACTCAAACAGAAAAAATCAGCATCACAATCATGAAGATTGTGCCAAAAGCTCCGAAACTGAACCATCTCAAACAGAGAACAGCGGTAGGGAATTTGCAACGTGGTAGTACACTTTCAGCCTCAAATTTTAGAATCATTTTTGGCCACACTAGTATGAGTAGAGGGCGAAAGAACAGTAGGCGTACGAGGGGCTCATGCGGTAGGAACATCCCAGCTCATAGGCATGCTTATTTAGAAATGTACGAGCCAGCTAGTCACCAACAAATCAAAAAAAATTGATCAAATTCACGGAGTAAAAGCCTCAAGCAAGGGACCGCGTATAATCTTACTAATTGGCACTTCCTTCAACCGAAAACATATATAACAGCCATTTTTTACTCTTGACAGCATTAGGGAGTACTTTCACCAGAGTGTTCCATATGAAGTGCACCCTCTGTTTCTAGATATAGGACGTCCCATTGGTTCAATTTAAACTACCAAATGTCTTATATTTAGGAATGGATGTAGTATTAAATATCCATGGTGGCCAAAATTGAATAGATTAGACTGCAAATAAAGCATAGCTACAAATAGTTTTCCCTCAAAAAAAGCTACAAATATAGTTTGTACCAGCCAAATCATACGAGTGGCTAAACATGCAGCTTCACCGCTAAACTGAGACGATTAAAAGTGCAATAACCATCACTGCATGCATTCAGTTTTCTTTCTGCACCAACAGATGCAGCGGCTTCATAATCAAAGAAAATGAAACATGAGAAGCAGAGATAACAACAGGCAGATTCATCATAAGGACTTGTTTGGCTGTAGAGCTGCAGAGGGTAAAACAACTCTTCTGAATGTAATTCCAGTGAGATAATTCATTTCAGAACAGCTTTCCAGGTCATGAGCAACAAACAGCAATCGACAGGACTCGCACACTGGCCATTCTGGCAGCAAACATGTCATGTCTATCCTCCACAAAGAGTAATATGATTCAGCCACCTGCCTGATCATGCTACAAATACAACTCACAGTAGCATCACCGCAGCAATGATACCTTCTCGACACACAAATTTTTATCTAATAAGAAACCAAAAACACGCACACACGCTCACTATACAAAAGGGAACGCCATGGGATAAAACATAAGCAGAGATTTAAAATTGAACCCTCGACCTGACACAATGGTACATAAGAAAACAATGGCGCAACTGACACTTTGGCTTGCATCACCATGCTTGCTTGCGAGCATAGAAAAAAAAATGAAGAACGAGATTAACTGACAGGGCCAATGCTAATTATTAATACAAAACAAGTGATTGTGTCTTCATGCCAGTTGACTAGTGTCTACAGAAGACCCGGTATACACAACATACAAAATGGACAAATCTACGCGGAGGGTGGGGGGAGCCACTTCTTCATCTCAACCACCGGAATGCATTTCTAGATACCTGCAGAGCAATCAATTTAATCAGTCAAACCAATTTGTACAAGACATTCATGGAAAAGCTGTTAAAGTTATATCTCACAATTTATGTATGACTCAAACAGTAAACGTTGGCTTCACTAGTATTGTGGACAAGTGCCAAAAGCTCCAATTTTGGATCCCTTCAGCAGTAACACAAATACACAATGCCAACAACACAAACATAGAGAAGCAATAGGTAGTTTGTAGAATAGTGGCATGCCTAGAAATTCTAATGTCACCATCTGGTTTTTGACTACATTTGATCTTAATAGAGGCTAAGATGTTAGTGGTTATAACTTATAATAAGTCCATCAGAAGCCAATTCTGAACAACCTAGCTTATCAAAATATTTCAAATATTGTTTGTTATCATGGGCATAAGGGGGGTTCATGGAGTAGAAAAGGGAGAAACGTCTGATTTCGAGCTCGTAGTCATACTTATATACGAGCTAGCTAGTTGCTAGCAAATCAAATTTAATTAAATGCATGCAGTAGAAAGCCTCAATTAAGAGATCAAGCATCATCTTTTACTAGTACATACACTTCCTTCAATCTACAATATATGTCATCTTTTTCACTCTGTACAGCATCAAACAAAATACTTTACCAGCCACTTAATGATAATATGTTAGTCAAAGATGCAATTCATGATGAAAGCAGTATTTAGGGTGAATGTGTTTAATATGAAATGTGGGCAAAGTAGCCCAGGGTATCTGCAGTGTTCATGTTTGGCTTGTTGACAGACTTGACATTGCTGAACAAAATTTGCCACAACCTCCTTGAGACCATCACAATGAAACAGGTTCTTCACTCTTTCATAAGTGAATTGAGTGCCTGAATGACCTCCCACAGGGGAAGAGTGAAGGGCTTCAATGATTTTTGTTTGCAATCCAGCATTAGTCCCTATCCAAATTCTGCCCTGGTGTTTAAGCAACCCATTCTCCAGAGAAAACTCAGGTTCTTCATCAGAATGGACCACTAGTTTCTGCAAGAGGTGTTGAGCTTTGCAGTCAATTTCATAGGAATTGAGAATTTCTTGAATCCAGACAGGCTGGCTTGAAGAAACCGCAGGCAAGGCAAACAGATGTCCTACTCTGGACAGAGCATTCTTTGTTATGCTCCCCTTTCTTGTACTGGAACTGGAATTGAAGGCCAATCAACTTAGTCATGGCTTTTCTCTGGAGATCTGAAGTAAGAGCTTGAGTTTCCAAGTGACACAAACTCTTGTGGTCTGTTTCATCACAAAAGGGCCCCTACATACATAGGGTCTCCACCTCTCAATGGCCATAGTAATAGCCATAAATTCATTTTCATAGATGATGTAGTAGGCGACAAGATGGCCCTCCTGTGTGAGCACAGGTCCAATGCTAGAGTCACAGGCATCTGTCTCTATGCAGAAAGGTTTGTTGAAATCGGGTAGAACTAGGACAGGGGTAGATGTCATATCCTTTTTCAGTAGATCAAAAGCAGCTTGAGCTTCAGCACTCCATCGAAAGGACTTTTTCTTCAGCAGATTGGTGAGGGGCTTGGCAATAATGCCATAGTTTTGAACAAATTTTCTATAGTACCCTGTGAGTCCCAATAACCCCGTGAGTTCAGTGACTGTAGTGGGAGTTGGCCATTGTACCATGGCAGTTGTTTTTGCTGGATCTGTGGCCACACCTTTGTCAGAAATGATGTGACCTAAATACTCCAGCAGTTGCTATGCAAAGGAGCATTAACTGAGCTTGACATAGAGTTGATGTTCTCTTAGAATTTGGAAGACCTGTTGCAAATGTTGTTGATGAGCTGTTAGATCTTTGCTGAAGACCAATATGCCATCCATAAAGAACAACACAATTTTTTTGGTGCAGCCTTTCAGAATGAAGTTCATGAAACCAACAGGACAGGAGATGCAAAAGGAGACATGCTAGGAGAAATAATTCATGCAGCTAACATTTCAGACACTTGCCTCTCTATCTCATCTTTCTGCAGAGGAGAATATCTGTAAGGTCTGGCATTCACAGGAGCAGTATTGGATAGCAGAGAAATTGCATGATCAAATCCTTTGTTGGTGGTAGTCCTGTAGGTTCTTGGAAGATATCAGCAAAGGAGTCTATAGTTTTCTGAATGCAGTCAGGAGTTTTAGAAACAGAGGGCATTGTGTTTACAGACAGCACTGCCGTTGCCCAGATATCATTTCCTTTGTGACACTTCACTACCTGATCTATAGTGAGCTCTTGTAGTTGAGTGATGGGTTTTGCTTTCAGGCCTTGCAAGGTGATAGTTTCCTTGTTGTCTTGGAACTGTATCCACTGCTCTTCCCAATGACAGGCCATGGGACTCCACTGAGAGAGCCAATCCATGCCAAGTATAGCCCCCTATGGACAGCACTCTCGTATCAGTGGAGAAAGTGTGCCCTTGTGCCCACAAATTCAGGCCGTGCACCATGTGTGTACACTTTAGTTTCTCTCCATTAGCTACCTTGACAGTCATAGCACTTGGGAGCTACACTGTTGGGCATTTTAATTTGTCTACAAGTTGTTGATCTAAGAAAGTGTGAGAGCTACCTGAGTCTACTAAGAGCAGCATCACTTGATTTCCCACCAGAGCTCGAATCTGAATTGTTTTTGTGTTGGTAGTACCAGCCAGAGCATTCACTGAGAGATACGCAGCAGCTTCTTCTATAATTTCCTCTTTAGCAATGGCGTCCAGCACAACATCAGACAGATGAGCTGCTTATTCAGCCATGTGAAGTGCCTTGACCTGTGCCACCTGTTTATTAGCACAAACATGTCCAGGTGCAAACTTATCACCACAACTATAGCACAGCCCATTCTGTCATCTGTAATCCTTCAGTTGCCATGCTTTCCACATATCTCCAGCAGCTAGTTGAGACTGTGGTGTTTGTTCTGGCCGGGACTGGGTTTTTGTGTAAGTTGAACTTCTGAAAGTCCTGTTATTTCCTTGTTTGGCCCTATCGAGCAGAGCTTCTTGCACCAATGCATATTCACAAGCACTTGCTATTGTGGTACGTAACTGCATCTCAACAACAGCTCGCAGTTCCTCTTTGAGCCCCAGGACAAACTGCGTCACCAACATTGTTTCACTGATATTGCCCTCATACATCCAGACCTGGTACACCAACTGATGAAAAGTCGTGAGATATTCCTGAACCGTGCCCTGTTGCCACAGCACCAGCAAATCCCTCATACAATGCGGTGAACATTGACCTCAAATTCCTGTGTGATTGCTGTGCAAAAAATGTCCCATCTACTGCAGTACTCTGTCAGTTTGTAGGACTGAAACCAGTGAGCGGCGTTACCATGCAGGTGCATCGACACGGACATCAGCTTGAATGAGTATGGTATTTGATACAGCAGGAAAAATAAGCCTTGCAATTATCCAACCAGATACGCACATCCTCGCCCTCAAATCGTGGAAACTCCATATTTGGCATCCACGGCCACTCACTGCTCTGCTCCTCTTGAACAGGTTGTGACTGTGATACCTTTTTCTTTTTTTGCGGAGTGTGACTGTGATACCTGGGGTTCTGCTGGTGGGCGCGGTTGTAGGGGCGGAGGTAGTGGTGGTGGTGGTGGTGCACGGGATGTAGTCGGCACCCCAAAATTTGCTGCAGCCTTTGGCGACACGCCCAAACAGCCCTCCGCCACGATCCGATCCTACTTTGCATCTCTGACGACTGACGCTGGTGGATTCCTTCAGCACTAGCGCCACCTGAACTTGCTCGTGGTGGATCTCTCCGATAGAACTCACCGACAGATTTACCTTGGCCTATACCTGATCCAACCGCGAGACTTGCTCTTCGAATTTAGCATCCAGCCCGTCAAGACGAGTCTGAATCACCTCAATCCCATCCACCTTCGCCTGAAGTACCTAGTCTGCGTGCTCGGCTTGAACGGTGCCGTTGTCACTTCCTCTGAATTCGACCGAACACTGATCTCGAATTTACAGTCGACTGCACAAGGCAATCAACCAGTCGATGTTACTGGTGAATCTCGAGTTTGTGAAGCGCGATCAGGACCAACGAAGCTTTGAATACCAATTGTAATACCTGAACCCCAGGGTAGCCAGAAGAATTGGGGATCGGAGGAGATGAGTTCAACTTGGAGAGGAAGAAGGAAGGTAGGAGAAGCAATGTTTCATTTCTCATCAATCGATGCCTGTTAGTTGTTACAGACTAGACTCGGAGCTTATATCCTCGCTCGTACAGCCCACACGCATACTGTATCCTATCGGGCACTTTTCGCCACAGTAGATAGTCTGGCACGCTTCAGTGACAGCTCACTTGCGTTGACATCAATACATAAACAAGGTGGCTTTCTGAAGCTAACACCCTAAACCTCAAGGCAATTTCCAGAGCCGTTGCGGCTCTGGTATTTCATGAGCCGCTACAATCTGACGAAAGACCAAACCAGGCAACACCCCTAGGGGAAAGCAACAAGCACGCCACTGACACCCGCTCAAGTAAAACCGAAACTTGTTGTTTCACCTGGAGAGCCGAGACTCAAATGACAAGCCGGTCACGGCTATGGCGATGAGGGGCAGTGACATGCACCCATCGGCTAGGTTTCAACAAATAATTGATTTGCGAGAGACTTTCATCAGATAGCCTATTTTTTAAATGGCTTTTAATAGAGAGGATTCTACTGGGCAAGGTTCGCTCTATTGTTTTTTACAAACAAGATTCATTCCATTCCCAGGTCAAAAGGGGCAACACACTACGTCCCGAGCTCACCGAAGAACGGGGGTATATATGCATTGTCGGTACGTTTCATTTCTCAAGAAGACGACTCAAATTCAGAGATGCTGTTGGACTAGAGTACAAATTCAAACACACAAAGAATGAAACGTCATGGGCATAAGCAGAGATCGTGGCACATGAGCAAACAACGCCGAAAAATATTTGTACACACGGAAAATAGTGCATACAATGCAAGCAAATGAACTGCAAGATTCAGAGACAGGGCAAATGGTAAGCAAGTTCATTTCTCTTCCTGCCAGTTTGAATATTGCCTACGTGAATCACTAAACAGACGGCAATTCACAGTTGAGAAGATTAATTCCATTTCTGCATACAGAATGGACGAACCTGCAGCGAATAATCCATTTCTGCATCTCAGACAACGAAATCCTAACTCTTGATACCTGTAGAGAAATCAATACCATCAGCCAGACTGATTTGTAATATCCCAACTTATCTCGCAATTTTTGTTTGACTCAAACACTGGAAATTGCGCCAGAAGCTCAAAACTGAATTAAGTCAGCATTACTGGACAAAACCAGCATTATATAGGAGATCAATTAATTTGTAGCAGCACACCTTCATTTCCTACTGTTAGCATATTCTCAAGTTTTTCGCTGCATCTGGTCTTGTCATTTTTTTCAGGTGTTCAGTACAACAAATATTAAACATCCATATTGATCGAAATTGAAGAAAGTAGACTGCACAGAAACCACATGCTTTTAGAAAAACAGGGCCCTGCCCCAGTACCGTTTTCATCGAAAACAAAACCAACATTCGAACAGAGTGCCAGTACGCAGGGAATGGCCGAATGCTAACCCAGCAGAGCACAAAGAAATCGTAGTTTGGATCAGAAAAAACTATATTGGATGTTATCTGAGTTAAACTAACAAATAAAGAGCCATGCTGAGAAAATATATAACCAAACCGCTTAAGATTAACATAATTATACAATAACAACTGCAAGCGATCTTAAGGTATTATAACGATCCTGAATGAGCAATAATGTGAAAGAAATTGCAAGCCCATATTAATCAAATAAAGTTTAAAGCCAAATACTAGGACATTGTTAGTTATCAAATATTTGCATTGATGGAAAAACAAATAAATCATCCTCAAACTTGAAACTTGACATACACACAGGAAAAACTCAATTCAATGTAGCAACCAGCAAAAGTAAAAAACAAAAAAAATACCCTGGAAGGACAGGAAAGAAAAAATATTCCATTCGGCTACTACTAACAGATAGTTACCTGCTCAGTCAATACATCATGATAGTATGCCTATCCGGAAAAATCATATTATGTATTGTGCAAGAGTTTAACTCCATCGTGTCCACCCCCAATGCCCATGTCTACAAGAATAGGAAGTCCAGGAACCAACGAGATTCCAACGAACAGTTAAATGCATACAAGGGGGCACTAACTAGATTTATGCACACTACTACATAATTCCAGAAAACAATTCAGCTGTATCTGATAATGAAATTCTTGAATATGGCAATAGGCCCTCAACAATAAAAAATAGTTCGCTAATTATATACAGAATTTGCCAATCCGCCTCAAATATATTATTTCTGCCAGTCATTCTGTTCGTTGTTTTACTCTGAATATCTAAAGAATAAACGGATAAAGTGTTTGCTACCTCTGACTCGAAGCACATAACTCAACAATAACAACACGAGAATATCAAATAACTTGGTTTCTCTTTACCTGCAGTATAGACACCTTCGAATGGATAATAGCGACGCCAGGAGAAACTGTGGTGGGATTCGAAAAGTTTCTTTAACTGCGATGATTTAAACTGAAGCATGAAAATGTCGCCGATAAATGCCCACAGTAACACCACATTGTTGTCCTCGGCAAACCCAAGTATCCTTGCCTCCTCTGAATTCATGGAAAGTAGCTTGTCTAGTGCAACAGTTCTTCCCAGCACCCATGAAGCTACACCATCTTCTTCTTCCATAACTGGATGCAGTTCTCCGAAATGAAGAGGAAACCAAGGCCACCACCCTCAGCCTGCATAACCGTGAGCAAGCAACTGCCGACATCGATGATTTCCACTGGCACATTTATCACACTTAGGCTCTGCCTATCCAAATTAAATTCAAGTATTCCAAACCAATTCCCAGAAAGCAACCAGTAAAGGGAATTCCCAACCATCACAGAGCACATGTCATGGTAAACCATGGTGGGTACATGAGGATCGTCGGCCGGAAGCAGTGTCCACACCAGATTACTCCATAGACCAGTCTCCGACGAGTACACCGAGGCGACAGCCTGTGTAAGTTTTATGTCGCTGTTGCCAACCAAGACAACCTGGAAGTGGTTGGCTTCTTCGGGAGCACGAAGCACCGCTCCGTTAATCACGGTTTCCTCCTTGTCGAACCCTGGGGGAATGTCTAGGCGGTGCTGGTCACCCGTGAGGGGGTCCCATACCAGGAGCTGGTTCCGCGTCCAAAGGAAGATGAGCATGAGGCCATGGCGGCATCCGAGGATCATGACGGTGCCGCCGGTGTCGATGGGAAAGGGGAAGCGGGTTTGCGGGACGCGATTGGGGGCCTCCAGCGTAGGTTCGAAATGGACGGTGTAGAGAGTTTGGACGAAGCAGCCGAGGAGGGGAGGGTTGCGGCGGTGGTGCTCGCGGAAGCGGCGGAGAAATCGGGGGTCGGATACGATGCGTCGCCAGAGCTTACAGGCGAGGGACGCGCGGGGGAGGGATGAGGGCAGCGGGGGGAGGCGGAGGAGGATCTCGGAGAGGAGGTCTTCGTCGTCCAGCGGCGCCGCCGCCGACGACCTAGGGCGGCTGCGGGGGCTGCTCATCTCCTCACCGATGCGCGATCTGCAGGCTCTCCAACGAGACAATGAAGAAGAAGAAGAGCCCAAAAGAAAGGGAAGCCCAGAACAAGGTTTTGAAGGTAGTGATACGTAGGGATGGCGAACCAATCTCTGATTGAGATGGATAGGTGAACAGTGGTTTCTCCAACCCAGCAGGGTTCAAATCCTGATGCTCGCATTTATTTTGGATTTATTTCAGAAATTCCGGTGATACGCTTTCAGTCTGTACTGTGTTTAAAAAAAGATACGTAGGGATGTACCGGGTCAACCTACTTATTTTTTCATAATAACCTTCTAAAAATATGTTTTCTTCAAGTTATTGGGAGTTTCCTTCAAACGTGCAAGTTCAAAATGTTGTGTGTACTAGTGTGGCCTTCTAAAACATATAAACCATGTTCCACCACCGTCGTTGCAGTGAATATGATGTTGTTGTATGGTTAAGAAATGAAGTACATGTGGCTTTATTCCACCAAAAAACTCTTTTTGCACATACCGCTTTTTAAAATAACTCGCAATATCAATAGATCTAGATTTTTTATACACATAGTATGTCTTTATAAAATTCCACTGCTACAAATTTATTTTCTGGAATGCACACAAACAACATTGATACATATTTTTGTTTGTGATAGCGATGATGTTTTTGAGTTTTGGTCGCACCTCTCCTCTCTCTTTCCGTGCTTTTGAACTCTTTATTTATACCCGGCTCATCAATGAATCATTATTTCGGCATCCTTTCTTTCAAGCAATTTGTCCCCTGGTATTGTTGTATATTCAGCAAACAGTCTTTTAATTCTGCCATTGGGATGTGAGGGTCATGCGATTGCGACTTTGTCAAACATCTCTGCTGCAGGTTTTTCACTAGAGGCTTGTAAGAATACACCGATGTGAATGCGTGATCAAGAAACTACAAGTTGGGTCGAACTTGATGTAACTTTGTTTATACCGAGGCTCCTGGTTGGCCGTGTTTTTTCATACTACAATTTAGACCCTTTGTACCATCTTTCTTTGATCAATAAAAATCATTTCATCCGTTTCAGTGCTATATATATCCATTTAAGCGTCAACTAATTTCGGACGGAAAGAGTATATCATTGCCAAGAAGGCCTTGTTAAATGGGGCTTTTGAGTTGGGTTGATCTATTGGATTATGGAGTGTGTGACGTATATCAAGTACTCTGTGAAATTGAACAAGAAATTATTGAAAGAATTTTCGCCTGCTCGAGGCCTCCCACGAAGTGGTTCATTGTCCCCATTATTATTATTATTGTTATTATTATTATTATTATTATTATTATTATTATTATTATTATTATCTGTTGTTGATGCACTCTCTCCTCTGATGAAAAGGAAGTGACTGATGGGGGCTAGTACCTTTTAAAATTTGTCGGCGGACATCGGGTATCTTTCACCTGGTCTTCGCTGATAACTCCTTGTTGTTTTTCTATGCTAATGCGGAACAAACCAATATTATAAAGAATGTTTTGAACACATATGTGCATCCTTGTCTGGACAACATGTGAATCCGTGAAAGTGTTCCATTCTTGTTTTTCTGTGGCATGTTTGTTGAAAAAAAAAAGAAATTTTGGAGCTCTCTCGTGGAGTCTCTGAACCTGGGGGGCAATGCACGAAGGTAAAATCCAATCACTACAAAAAATAATTAGAAAGAGACTAATTGTCCGCGGAGAGAAGTATTCCTCTTCCAAGGCAAAAGAGATGTTAATTGAGTCGGTGGTACTGGCCATTCCAACCAATGTTTTAAGTGTGTTTAGGCTGCCCGCATTTATTTGTGACGAGCTCAAGAATTTGACATGACGATTCTGACAAAGATATTTCTTTTTGAAACGGAGGCAAAAGATTTGTCTCGTCTCACTTAATAAGAAGTGAAGAGCAAAGTCTGTTTGTTACATGACCACAAAGGTCAAACAAAAAACACAAAGGGATCACTCTCCCGGTAAAATGTTACTCAAAAATTTTGCCCCTGCAAGCACCTAGAGCATCGCCTCCGCCTTGATCGACGCAATAACATGTGAGGGTAAGGAGGCCTTTTTGCGAAACACATTCGCGTTCCTTTCATTTCAAAGTGCTCAACGGACTAACATCTTCAAAGAATTATAGGCCTTCCTGTTGACTCCTACCATCTCACCATGTTTGTTCGATCACGTTGCCACGAATGAAAGAACGGACCAGGAATTGACCTGAATTGCATCCCCAGCCATGCATTGATCGCATCCCAAATCCTAGCAGCGTAGCGGCATTTGAAGATTAGGTGCGCCCCGTTTCTTTCTGGTTCACACATGATCTTGCAGGATGAGCCATGGGAAAAATCTAATTTTTGGTGGAGCCATATTTTTCAGACCATCCTTGGCATGTCCGACTTTATCAATCTTGCGAATTGCATTATCTACGCCGTGGTGGCAGAATAGCACCAATCCGCAGGGAATTTCCATCGAATTCTGGTAGAGAGTGGATAATGGAAAAAGGAAGATGGATTGTTGGCCTGGGAGATCCTCCCCAAATCTCATGGCCTGGGAGAGTGGATAATGCAATGTTTTAAGCAGACCTTGTTGGCCAAACAAGCTTGGTGTCTGGTCGAGGGACCGGCAAAGTTTATGCACTTGTCTACTTTGCGCAAAATATTAACTAATGGGTCATAGTGGATATTATCTTGATCAGGAAGTCTCAGCTGTGTGGCTGGAATAGAGCACAGATGAAGATGAATTCTCACTACAAAATCAAGGTTTTTTGTGATGAGCCACTTGTGTCACGTAAAATTGATCTTCGGAAGAAAAATGCACTAGTGATGGTTTCTGGCCGTGGTCCATCACTGAATCATTGTCACAAAAAAATAAAATACTTATGGTACCACTTTTTCCATGACCTAAGATCTGTCACATGGTTCGTTCAGGTTTTTTCACTAGAGTCTATTTTTCTTGACGGTCAGGACTGTCACCATTTGAACAACCGATTTGCCACATAATATCATTATTTTCGGTGACGAGGTACCATCACTAACAATTGGTGCGTCAATTTTGACTGGTCAACGATTCTGACATATGGGCCCAGAAAATGCTGACATGGCTTCTTACATGTGAGTCTAGACGGTATTAATGTGGCTGTTTATGTGGGTCCAGACGGTGATGATGGCTTGCATTTCCGTCATAATTGTCGTCACTTATTGAAGCGTACCAACATATCTCAATATGTGGCTGACAGAAAGTTTCATCAAGCCTTTCAGTTTGGCTAATCCTTTTGTGATGGATAAAGCGGTAGTACATCTTCTTTCATGCAATAAGATAAAGGGTAGTCACTGAAATGCTTAATCTTGTATACAAGTTCTCACCCTTATCTTGTCATAACAATTGAAATATGCTACACATTTCTTATTATTATTAACTGCCAACCGTCTTTTTCCGATTTATTGAAAAAGCAAAGGTTTTGCCTCATTTTAGAGAAAGAGTTCTTGAACAGTCGATATATATACATACTAATCCTTGTATATAATGGCAGAAGTTCGCCAGATGCATTTGAGTCTGATCTCCCACCTTCGAAACCAGCCACTCTTAAAACGGTTCAGATATAGTCAGTTCACTATTAGTTTTTTTGCCGCCAAGTAAACATGCAAAAAAGGTGGCTTACCGAAGCTACACCCCGAACATGAAGACAATTTTTGGAGCCGTTGCTCTGGTTTCTCGCTACCATCCGATGGGAGACCAAACAACAAGCACACCGCTAACACTCGCTCCAGGTCTCCAGCAAAAAGCAAAAACTTGAGTACTCCCTCCGCCCGAAAAAGCCTGTCCCAAGCTTGTTTTTGAAATGGATGTATCTAGCTTTACCTTGGTGCTAGATACATTCATTTGAGGGACAAGCTTTTTCTGACAGAGGGAGTATTCACCTAGAGAGACGACATTCAAATGACGAGCCCGATGAGGGGCAGCAACATGACCCCAGTGGCTAGGTTTCCGAGAAACAATTAATTTGCGAGGCTTTTCACCAGGTAGCCTCTTTTTTAAGCAAGTAGAACGGGCGGGCAAAATCACGTGAGATTTGTTATCTAAATGGGACTGACTCGGCTCCGGAACGGGCATCATAAACAAAAAGATCCATTCCATTCCCAGGTCGAAAGGGGCGACACACTATACACTGAAGCACAGGGCCGGGGTACATACATCAATGCAAGCAAATGAAGTGCAAGAGTAAGTGACAGGGCCAGCGCCCGAGCAAGTTCATTTCCCTTCCTGCCAGTTGGAATATTGCCTACACAAATCAGATAGCCGACTGCAGTTCACAGCTGATAGCAGACTACACAAGTTCACACCACATTTGCTACAAGTTCACACCACATTTGACCAGGGCGTGATGTATATAGAATGGAACAACCTACAGCAAATAATCCATTTCTGCATCTCACACAACGAAAACCGAACTCTAGCTACCTGCAGAGCAACCAATGCAATCAGCCAGACTGATCTAATCTCCATTCATGGGAAAAACTTTTAAACTAATCTCACAGTTTTTGTTTGATTCAGACAGTATAGCTTCAACATTGCAGAAATTGCGCCAAAAGCAAAAAATTGAATCAACTCTGCATTATTGGACAGATGCAACATTATATAGAAAGAACAACAAAAGGAGACCAATTAATCTGTAGCAGCACACCGCCAATTCCTATTGTTAGCATTCTTAAGTTTCTGGCTACAGTCTTATCATTTTAATCATGCGTTCAGTTCAAAAATTATTAAACATCTATAATGACCAAAATCGAAGAACATAGAATGTACACAAACCACGCCAACAGACAACATTTTGTAGAAGAACAGGGCCCCGCCCTGGTCCTTTTCATCAAAAACAAAAACGACATTCTATATTTCTCTGCGTCAAAAACGGAAGGTAAAGGAAGCAATGATTAGGCAACTCAGCTTCGTATAACAGCAAAAAGGGGAAGAAACATGACTTCCAGGTCAACATTTGCCTCCTTTTTTACCCACAAGTCACATAGCTGCTTCTTACGACAGCATAACACTCCCATTCTTGGACCATTCATACTTAAGCTACTCAACAGATAAGAGGCAAACATACTAAACTGAATAATATTTTCTGGCCACATGATCAGGATGAATTGAACAAGAACAACCACAATTGACTTGCAACCGCCCTGTTTAAACTGCTCAACGAAATATGACCAGCTTGATGGTAGTATACTAAACTGAAATAACCTTTTCTGGCCACATGATCAGGATGAATTGAACAAGAACAACCACAATGGACTTGCAACCTCCATGCTTAAACTGCTCGACGACCAGCTTGATAGTTGTATCTTCGAAAAGGCAACATCGGCAGACTTCAGATGATGGATTTTGTCCACTATGCAATGTAACACTAATGCGCACGCCACACTTAAGAGATCAGTTTGTCCTCGCCAGCGATTGACAACATTCTGCCACGATCTGTAAAGATACCAAGCACAAAACTCATGACCAACTTAAGAATTTATAATTTGTTTTGCCATGTACCTTTTCTTAGTTCAAAAGAAGATTCCATGGATGGATTTCAGATATGACCTTTAGCTATGCCAAAAATTAACATACAGTTTTTGAAGAAAATCTAAAGCCAGGAAACAGGACAATATTATATCAACAAGTCTTATTTGATTGTTTGGTAGTCTCCAATTTAGCCTAGCAGCAAGTTCATGTTTCATCATCTACTTGACCAATCAACGGCTCTAACGAATGGAGAAACTTCATTCTGGGGGTAATATGCAATTGGCTTACTTCCCATAAAGTGGTCCGCGTAAATAGCACATGAGTCCAGATTCACCAATGAAACAAGAGATGCCTTTTATTTTAGGATAGCATAATGTTGAGTACTTGACATCATTTTTCCATGTTTGCGGTATGCGCGTAAAACATCTGAGTTACATGCTTGCTAAACTAAAATATGTTCTTCAGATGATTTACAGATGGCAATCATTTTATGATGAGATTAAACTATATCTTGGATCCCTGTCCAAAAATGCCAATTAGTCCTTCTGAAGATGAGATCGACACTGAACTTCAGATTTCAGGAAAGAGAAACAGCAGAGATTACACTCTTAGTTTAGTTCTAATTGGCCGAGTCAAGCATTATCCAGACAGTAACTTACAATATCAGGATAAATTGTCAAATCAATATGGCCCACATGTGTCAGCCATGCATGCGCCACTGTGTATAGTTCAGCCGCATTTCAATTGATTAGACCTCACGTGGGACCACTCTCTCGTCTACCCTAATGCACCATTTAAATACAAGGTTAATCAACATGTTTTAACTAATTGTGGTTTATTATTTATTATGTACTAAAAAATAATGTAATTGTTCTCAGAAAAAACTAATGAAGTTAATTACTGGATTATATACCAAAGGAATTTTTAGATGGCTGTGGCGAACTCTACTAGAAATTCCAAAGAACTTTACAAAATCCAAAGAAACAATTAGTCAGGGCAAAGTGTTCTCAAAAGTTCTTCCGATTTTTATGGCAAAGTTCGGACACCATGTTAGCAAAGTCCTGTTAAAAATTTCTTCGTTTCTTAGAAAGTTCTTCATACTTTTTATAAAGTCCTTTGGAATTTTTGATTATGTTCTTCCGCTTTCCTGTGTATGGAGAGGAAACAAAATAAGATCAATCCATCTTCATAGGTATGCTGGATGGAAAATCCATCACATAGATGCCACTATCACACAGAAGCCAGATGCAGATCAAAAGATTGAGAAAAGAATAATAAAATTATTTCAAAAAACGAAATATATCGAATATTGGTCTTGTTCTAAAGGTCCTTTTGTCAGGAGTTCAAATATATAAAAATTCCTGAAATCAAAATATTGATTTAAAAGATATAAATGATTCAAATTAGGAAAGTTGAAATAAAAGGGGTGGATTTGTTTGGGAGAGAGAGCGGAGAAGAGAGAGAGTGGGCATGCACTGCTGATGTGATGTGTACCTGTTGATGTGATGTGCATGGCAGCATGGCGACATGTGGTGAAGATTGGAGTTGTGCGCGCAAAAGGTTAGGAATAGCCATATTCGGATAACATTCTGCCATGATCTAAAAAGACACCGTGCACAAAAATAATAACCAAAAGTTCAGCTCAGCATTCCACTTTGGTGAGGGGTATGTACTAGTACTAATTATGAAGGTTACAAGAGCCTGATACGCGAGCTACAGCCATATGCTAGAAAAGAGAAGTGTCCTATTTAACAAAAAGAAAATCTGAAGCAAGGTTACAGAATAATATAAGATCACCAAGTTTGCGTGCACATTTAGCAATACAATAGATCCACGTCATGACCCTTAACTAAAACATGAAACACAAAACTACATTCTGTTTAATGAATCAGAACCAACGAACTAAGCAAGCATCCAGAAACTGTAAAGAAAATGCATGACAACAGATAAGCAAGAGCCAGTATCATACCTGGAGGGTAGAAGCTCATGTAGGGTAGGACGCTAAAGTAGACCCCAGGCTCATCAACCTTCTTAAGCTGCCCAGAGCT
The DNA here is from genome assembly GCF_018294505.1 of Triticum aestivum. NCBI lineage: Eukaryota > Viridiplantae > Streptophyta > Magnoliopsida > Poales > Poaceae > Triticum > Triticum aestivum. The sequence continues at coordinate 33,616,159 of NC_057809.1, forward strand.
GAGCTTGATCATAAATAAGCCAGCACCTGTGCATACGAAGATGACACCCACACCCTCTGCAGACCCAACAACAAATGGTTTCTCATCTTGTTTGGCAACAGGCACCGTTTTCTCCAGTTCGATGACCCTGTATTGCACCCATTCCGCAGGTCCTTCCATATCCATTGACCACATATAGAGGCTGGAATCCTTAATGTAGGCAAAGCCAAGTGAACTGTTCTCCTCCATCGCCATGAGGGCAATGTAATACATGGTGTGCGGCGGCGGGTCAATCATGGATAAGCTGTTCCTGCCCAAGTCATACTTGACGATTGCATTACCCAGCCGAACTGTGAAGTAGACTGCATCTCCGACAAGGGTGCCTCGCTTAGGGTGGAGATAGGGTGTGTAGCAGCGTCTATATGCTTCTCCCTCTCGCATGTGCTTTGCAAAGGTTTCACAACTGTTGTCGAGACACACCGGCTCGGTCCATGCCCCCGTCTCCGACGAGTAGACGCTCGCGCATATGGTGTCCTCGTAGTCGTGGGTGGCGGCGAAGAGCACGCGGAAGGGGCCGCCGTGGCAGTCGAGGTGGTCGCAGCCCTCGGCGGCGCAGAGCACTGCCGCGGACTCGATGAGCCACTCGATGTCCGGGGCGGGGACGGCGTGGCGGTCGCCCGTGATAGGGTCCCAGACGAGGTAGTCCATGTCCTCGTGCTCCAGCATGCGGACGAGGACGCGGCCGTGGCGGCAGTCGAGGGCGCGCGTGCGGCGGCAGTCGGAGCTCGGGTGGGGGAAATCCGGCACCGACGTGGTGGCGGCGAAGCGGGCGGGCGCGTCCCCGTCGATCACCCTGAGCCTGTGGAGGAGGCCGAGGAGGGGAGGGGCGCCGTGGAAGGCGCGGTAGCGGCGGAGGAAGCCCGGGTCGCAGAGAATGCGGAGCCACGGCTTGCAGACGAGGGCCGCGCGGAAGAGGTGCTCCGGATCGTCCGGCGGGAGGCGGAGGAGGATCTCGGCGGTGACGTCGTCGATCAGCCGCGCCATGGACGGCGGAAGCGAGGGTTTTGGGTGGGGATTGGGGGAGAGTCGGAGCAGAACGAGGCAGGTTGGGCTCTTCAACGGTTCAACCAGAACCGGCTTCAGCCTTATTTTGACGTGGCCATCTGGGCCGTGCCAGCTGGTCCAGCCCGTTAGCACACAGGCACGGCACGAGCTGAACGGGCCATGCCCCGGCACGGGGCACGCCAGGGAACATCGGCCGACACGACATGGCCCGTTTAACATTTTGTTTTAAATTTATATATATGGCATAAAAGAGAAAAAGTCCAAAACAAACCTTGAAGTTGTAGACAAAAGCTAAGTCAAACCTTGAGCTTTGAATTTCGGAAATTGGCACTCTGAACTTGTAATCCTGGTCTATTTTGGACCCTAGACCTGTCTGGTACACTGGGAATACTACAATCCCGACCGTGATAACCCGCTACTCTCTCATGGACAAGAATTTGGGCCGGCCCACTTTAACACAACAAGAATTCGTGAAGACTTAAAAATGTTCACGCATTCCTGAAATTGTCCAGTAGTTAAAAAATGTTCATATATTCTATTTTTGGCACAAATTGAATTCCTTTTAAAAAAATGTTTGGAATTTTGAAATTATATTCGCATTTTTTAAAATTGTAAGAGATTAAAAAAATCACATTTGTCAAAAATTGTTCGGAGTCAACAGTTCTCCACATGCTATGAAAAGTGTTTTGAATGTTAAAAATTGTGTCACGTCTTTTAAATAATGTTTTTGTAATTTATTAAATTGTTTCGTAAACAAAAAATATTTCGGATTTTCGGCTGCGGACTGGACCGGGCCGGCCCACCAGACATGAAGTGAGTTTTTTTTCTTAATATGCGATGTAAAAATTTGTCCTTTCTTTTTCTTAATGCGCAACATAATAATAATTCGAAACCAGAAACAACTGCTTTGGATTCGAACTATGTTTGGAATTTTGAAATTCTATTTGCATTTTTCAAAATTGTAAGTGATTAAAAAAGTCACATTTTTCAAAAAAAAAATCGGAGTTCCAACAGTTCTTCACATGCTATGTAAAGTGTTCGGATGTTCAAAATTGTGTCAAATTTATTAAATAATGTTTTTGTAATTTCTTAAACTATTTCGTAAATAAAAAATATTTCGTATTATCGGCTGCGGACTGGACCGGGCCGGCCCACCAGACATGAAGCGAGTTTTTTTTCGTAATATGCGACGTAAAAATTCGTCCTTTCTTTTTCTTAATGCGCAGCATAATAATAATTCAAAAATTGAAACAACTACTTTGGAGTCAAACTTGGGACCTGGCAGGGTTGACCCCATTCCGCTATCTAGTACAGCAAACGACTATGACTGACATAATCAGAGGCTTGAAATATTTAATCAGAAAGCAAAGCGTCGAACTTTGTAAACATTTTTTAGGAGCAAACAAGTATTGAGAACGTATTTTTCTCTAAAATCTTCGAGCATTTTATAAAGTGCGAGCATTTTTTTAAAATTTCGAATACTTTTAAAAACCAACAACTCTCTTTTTTGCGGGTGAAAAAACCAACAACTCTGAAAAGGCAAGCACTTTTTGAAACCTGAACAAAATATTTAAAGTGCGAACATTTTTTGAAACATAAAACATTTCTGACGCCTTCACAAAATTTTAAAGTGCGATCACTTTTTGAAACATAAACATTTTCTGAAACCTGAAAATATTTTGTGACGCCTAAAAAATATCACAAGTTTTAAAAATGTATGGACCAATTCAAAAAAATGTTTATACAATGAATAGTAATATTGGTGTGATTCAAAAAAATGTTTGGTACATTCAATTTTTTTTAACATTTCAAGAATCTTCACGAGTTTCAAAAAATGTGTGTACAATGTAAAAAAATGTTTGTGTGTTGCAAAAAATGTGTCGTACCCTTAACAGATTATACGTGGCATGTGTTTGAAATAAGTGTATACAAATTTAAAAATGTTGAACTATGTAAAAGAAAAGAGAACGAAAAAAACAAAGAAAAACCAGAGTAGTGCGCGAGCGCGAGTGACTACGCTAATGGGCCGTCCCAATTCAGCAAATACTGGCTAAGTCCCTTCAAGGTTCGCAATAGACAAGGATTAGAGAGTTTGGTGTGCTGATTTCAGGGATTGAGACTTCAGGGTTTAATTTAGCTTTCGCCTATAAATCCAACTGCAACCCAATAGGCTAACAATGGCTCAAAAAATAGTCCCGACAGGCCAATAAACACGTGGGCCTACATGCCTGGCGTGCTGACGGGCTGGCCCGATTAGCAAAGGGGTTGTGCTTGGGCCTGAGGGCGCAACACGCATGCCAACACAACATGACCCATTCACTAATCGGGCCTTGGTGGGCTATGTCGTGCCCGGCATGATTAGCACAGTTCTGTTGTGTCAGACCCTTTAGCAAGTTGTGGGTTCTATCTAAAAGTTTTTTTATCATAAAAAAATCCTAAAAGTTTTTTTGTACTAACAAAGTGTTCTCCCTTTAGGAAGGCTAGCTTTATTATACTAGTTTACCGAGGAAACTAGGGGCAGCATCCCAAGTGCTAGAGCAATATATAGATATAAATGTTTTCATCATCTACTAATTTAGCGATATAAATGTTTTCATCATCTACTAATTTAGCGAGGAAACTAAGGGCACCATCCCAAACGCTAGAGGGTTTATTACAAAAACTAAATTAAGCTAGCTCACGAGCAACACTCTACTACAGTAGTTTCAGGTTGACCTTTCGGTACCCTATAGCCAAGTCCAAAATATGTGCATATGTTCGCCTCCACCTCCCACCACCACCCCTCCATGCTGGTTTTTCACCCTTCCACAAAAAAACTGAATCGACTCACCCGATCCTCGTTGCTCTGTTTTGCCATATGTCGATTCAATTCAATCGCATAAATACTAGGTAATTCAGGTTTCAAAAATCACATCATATATGTGAGATCACTTTCCTAAAAGTCAGATAGAAGATCTTTGTGCAATAAACTATGAAAACAAAATCGGATATTTCTCAATGAAAAATCGTTAATCCCATGTACTTGCCCAATTTTCAAAAAACGGTAAGCGTGAGCCGAGCGAAAGGCCACAACTTAGAGCAATGGCCTCTTAAGCGCAGCTTAACCCGAAATAGGCATTTTTTTTAAAAAAAATTGGCCAGAATTCGGCTGTTTTTTTAATAATATGCACAAAAAAGGAAACATAGCACATAGATAACTGAAAATCCGAAATATCATATAAGGTTGTGGTTCAGTGGTTCACACACCATAACAAATAGCGAAATAACACATAAGAATAAGGTTTAGTGGTTCACACAGCAAGGATAAATGCATAACATTTTCTTAGAATGATTGTATAAGATAAAGGGGCCAAATGGTAGCAACCAAGCAGCAGCTCACGTAGCTACAACAACAGCAGCCAAACAACAACCCTTGCCCAAGCAGTAGCTGCTCAAGCAGTAGTTCATGACTTCATGGATGATTCATCACCCACATAAGTGCACCCAATCACCACTCCATCTTCATCATCCTTGTGCTTTATGTCCTCCCTTCTGCTCATGCATTCTCTAGTTCCTCTTCGTCTGACTCAAACTCTTCATCATGGAGATCTCTAACTCTTGGACTTCAACGAAGCTCAGGTTGTTCACTATTTCCCATAGCCTCTTCAGTGACACTCCAATGTATGCCATCTGCTCCCTCATGTCCATCTGGAAACACCATGAAAGCATGATCATGTCCAAGGTCCCATTTTCAAAATCTCTCACCAGTGCCATAAAATCATTTTTGATAACCTCCCAAAAGTGTTGATAAAAAAGAAATGATAGACGATCAGGGCCAGGGGCCCCATTAGCATATGAGCACATGATGGCTTCTTTAATTTCCTCTTCTGAAAAGGGCTTTTCCAGGGAAGCATTCTCTGCTTCTGTCACCGGTTCTTCCTCACACCAAAACTGGTCATCTAGATGGATATTGGGTCTGGGTTCATAACCAAAAAGGTTTTTATAAAAGTCAGTAGCAACATCCAACATGTGCTTAGTGGAGTATACAGGGCCATCTGGCCCTGCCAGGATAGATAGCTGGTTTTCCTTCTGTGTTGGTTAGCAACAACATGAAAATATGCTGTGTTTCTATCTCCCTCTTTGATCTTCCTATCTCTAGATCTCTGCCACATGGCAGTTTCCTCTTTTCTCCAAATCTCTTCAAGCTCTCCCTTGATTTGTTTCATTCTGAGGACATCCCCAGCATTGGTTCTGTTTTGTTCAACAAAGACATCAAGGATATCAAATTCCTGTAGTAGGTCTTTTTTCCTTTTCTTCATGGATGCTTCTAGGTTTATACTCCATCCTTTAACAATTTCCTAAATAGCTTGGTTTTGAACTGCCAAGTCCCAATAGCAGTTGTGCATGGTGAAGGTGTGGCCCAAATCCTTTCCACCAAGGCTCGAAAATCTGGTTGTTCCAGCCACCACTTCTCAAATTTAAATGGTCTGGATGGGTTAGAAGTACCCACCCCGGAGTCATGGAGAATTGGGGCATGGTCACTTCCCACTCTAGGTAGCGCACACAAAGTGGTAAGGGGGGAGTGACTATCCCAGCTAGTAGCAGAGAAAACTCTGTTAATAGTGGCAAAGATTGGGTTGTCCTGATTATTACTCCAGGTATAAACCCTGTTAGACAGCTTATACTCCATAAGGCCCCATTTATTTATCCAGTCATTGAACAAGAACGTCCAAGAAGTGTTAATATTGCCTGAAGATTTATCTTTAGCCTCTCTAATCAGATTGAAGTCACCCCCAAACAGAACAAGATATCACAAGTCATCCATACTTTCATGTAGTTTAGCAATAAAGTCAATTTTGTCTACAACATAAGCTGTGCCATAAACCACAATCAAATGCCAGCAGAAACCATCAGTTTTGTTTTTTAAGGTAATGATAATACAATATTTTTTTATTACAAACACTAAGGACCTCAAAAAGATTAGATTTAGTACCCACAAGGATACCCCTAGCAGAGCCTACTGCAGGTAGCATATGCCATTCATAAGCAGTAGAGCCAGCTAGGGCATTGAGGAAAGAATCAGACAAGGTCTCTCTCTTAATTTCTTGAAAGCCTAAAAAATCAGGCTTATACTTGTTAACTAAGTCAGACAGGCACTGTAGTTTCCCTTTTTGGCCCAAACCCCTAATATTCCAAAAGATACCAATCATGGGATTTTGAATGGATGTGTCAGACTAAAAAGTCCCCCTCTTACAGCATTCCCAGAACCACCCTCAACATCAACAGTGCCCCCTGGTGTTGGTGTTGGGAATGTCTCTTTTAGGAGTAAAAACTCCATTGTCAGCATTAAATCCAGTATCTAAATTGTCAGGCAGAGATCTCAGGATTCTGAGAAGCAAATAAAAGGCATTTTTTAGTTTCATCTCTAATAATGTCATTAATGATCTGGTTTTTTTCTATCTCATCATCACCAATCTTGATATTAACTGCAGAAGCATAAAATTAGATGTAGATTCAGCAGCAAAGGACTTACTTTTAAATGTAGAGGGATTTCCAGGTTTTACTTCATCTTGTATGCTGTAGCTTTCTCCATAATATTTTGATGGAAATATGCCCTAGATGCAATAATAAAGTTATTATTTATTTCCTTATATCATGATAAATGTTTATTATTCATGCTAGAATTGTATTAACCGGAAACATAATACATGTGTGAATACGTAGACAAACAGAGTGTCACTAGTATGCCTCTACTTGACTAGCTCGTTAATCAAAGATGGTTATGTTTCCTAACCATGAACAAAGAGTTGTTATTTGATTAACGGGATCACATCATTAGTTGAATGATCTGATTGACATGACCCATTCCATTAGCTTAGCACCCGATCGTTTAGTATGTTGCTATTGCTTTCTTCATGACTTATACATGTTCCTATGACTATGAGATTATGCAACTCCCGTTTGCCGGAGGAACACTTTGTGTGCTACCAAACGTCACAACGTAATTGGGTGATTATAAAGGAGCTCTACAGGTGTCTCCAAAGGTACATGTTGGGTTGGCGTATTTCGAGATTAGGATTTGTCACTCCGAATGTCGGAGAGGTATCTCTGGGCCCTCTCGGTAATGCACATCACTTAAGCCTTGCAAGCATTGCAACTAATGAGTTAGTTGCGGGATGATGTATTACGGAACGAGTAAAGAGACTTGCCGGTAACAATATTGAACTAGGTATTGGATACCGACGATCGAATCTCGGGCAAGTAACATACCGATGACAAAGGGAACAACGTATGTTGTTATGCGGTCTAACCAATAAAGATCTTCGTAGAATATGTAGGAGCCAATATGGGCATCTAGGTCCCGCTCTTGGTTATTGACCGGAGACGTGTCTCGGTCATGTCTACATTGTTCTCGAACCGTAGGGTCCGCACGCTTAAGGTTTCGATGACAGTTATATTATGAGTTTATGAGTTTTGATGTACCGAAGGAGTTCGGAGTTCCGGATGAGATCGGGGACATGACGAGGAGTCTCGAAATGGTTGAGACATAAAGATTGATATATTGGAAGCCTATGTTTGGATAACGGAAGTGTTCCGGGTGAAATCGGGATTTTACCGGAGTACCGGGAGGTTACCGGAACCCCCCGGGAGCTATATGGGCCTTAGTGGGCTTTAGTGGAAAGGAGAAAGGGGCAGCCCAAGGTGGGCCGCGTGCCTCCCCCCTCCCCTAGTCCTATTAGCAGTAGGAGAGGTGGCCGGCCCCCTCTATCTCTTTCCCCCCTCAAGGAATCCTATTCCAACTAGGATTGGGGGGGGGGGATCCTACTCCCAGAGGGAGTAGGACTCCCTTGGCGCGCCCTCCATGGCCGGCCGCCCCCTCCCCCTTGGCTCCTTTATATACAGAGGCAGGGGGCACCCTAGAACACACAAGTTGATCCACGTGATCGTTCCTTAGCCGTGTGCGGTGCCCCTGCCACCATATTCCACCTCGATCATATCGTTGTAGTGCTTAGGCGAAGCCCTGCGTCAGTAGAACATCATCATCGTCACCATGCCGTTGTGCTGACAGAACTCATCCCCGAAGCTTTGCTAGATCGGAGCCCGGGGAGCGTCATCGAGCTGTACGTGTGCTAAGAACTCGGAGGTGCCGGAGTAACGGTGCTTGGATCAGTCGGATCGGGAAGACGTACGACTACTTCCTCTATGTTGCGTCAACGCTTCCGTTGCGGTCTACGAGGGTACATAGACAACACTCTCCCCTCTCGTTGCTACGCATCACCATGATCTTACGTGTGCGTAGGAATTTTTTTGAAATTACTACGTTCCCCAACAGTGGCATCCGAGCCAGGTTTTTATGTTGATGTTATATGCACGAGTAGAACACAAGTGAGTTGTGGGCGATATAAGTCATACTGCCTACCAGCATGTCATACTTTGGTTCGGCGGCATTGTTGGACGAGACGACCCGGACCGACATTACGCGTATGCTTACGCGAGACCGGTTCTCCCGACGTGCTTTGCACATAGGTGGCTTGCGGGCGACAGTCTCTCCAACTTTAGTTGAACCAAGTGTGGCTACGGCCGGTCCTTGCGAAGGTTAAAACAGAGTCAAATTGACAAACTATCGTTGTGGTTTTGATGCGTAGGTGAGATTGGTTCTTACTTAAGCCCGTAACAGCCACGTAAATCTTGCAACAACAAAGTAGAGGACGTCTAACTTGTTTTTGCAGGGCATGTTGTGATGTGATATGGTCAAGGCATGATTATGAATTTTATTGTATGAGATGATCATGTTTTGTAACCGAGTTATCGGCAACTGGCAGGAGCCATATGGTTGTCGCTTTATTGTATGCAATGCAATCGCGATGTAATGCTTTACTTTATCACTAAGCGGTAGCGATAGTCGTGGAAGCATAAGATTGGCGAGACGACAACGATGCTACGATGGAGATCAAGGTGTCGCGCCGGTGACGATGGTGATCATGACGGTGCTTCGGAGATGGAGATCACAGGCACAAGATGATGATGGCCATATCATATCACTTATATTGATTGCATGTGATGTTTATCTTTTATGCATCTTATCTTGCTTTGATTGACGGTAGCATTATAAGATGATCTCTCACTAATTATCAAGAAGTGTTCTCCCTGAGTATGCACCATTGCGAAAGTTTTTCGTGCTGAGACACCACGTGATGATCGGGTGTGATAGGCTCTTCGTTCAAATACAACGGGTGCAAAACAGTTGCACACGCGGAATACTCAGGTTATACTTGACGAGCCAAGCATATACAGATATGGCCTCGGAACACAGAGACCGAAAGGTCGAGCGTGAATCATATAGTAGATATGATCAACATAGTGATGTTCACCATTGAAACTACTCCATCTCAGGTGATGATCGGACATGGTTTAGTTGATTTGGATCACGTGATCACTTAGAGGATTAGAGGGATGTCTATCTAAGTGGGAGTTCTTAAGTAATATGATTAAATTGAACTTAAATTTATCATGAACTTAGTCCTGGTAGTATTTTGCAAATTATATTGTAGATCAATAGCTCGCGTTGTTGCTTCCCTGTGTTTATTTTGATATGTTCCTAGAGAAAATTGTGTTGAAAGATGTTAGTAGCAATGATGCGGATTGGATCCGTGATCTGAGGTTTATCCTCATTGTTGCACAGAAAAATTATGTCCTTGATGCACCGCTAGGTGACAGACCTATTGCAGGAGCAGATGCAGAAGTTATGAAACGTTTGGCTAGCTCAATATGATGACTACTTGATAGTTTAGTGCACCATGCTTAACGGCTTAGAATCGGGACTTCAAAGACGTTTTGAACGTCATGGACCATATGAGATGTTCTAGGTATTGAAGTTAATATTTCAAGCAAATACCCGAGTTGAGAGATATGAAGTCTCCAACAAGTTCTATAGCTAAAAGATGGAGGAGAATCGCTCAACTAGTGAGCATGTGCTCAGATTGTCTGGGTACTACAATCGCTTGAATCAAGTGGGAGTTAATCTTCCAGATAAGATAGTGATTGACAGAATTCTCTAGTCACCATCACCAAGTTAGTAGAACTTCGTGATGAACTATAATATGCAAGGGATAACGGAAACAACTCCCAAGCTCTTCGTGATGCTGAAATCAACGAAGGTAGAAATCAAGAAGAACATCAAGTGTTGATGGTTGACAAGATCACTAGTTTCAAGAAAAGGGTAAAGGGAAGAAGGGGAACTTCAAGAAGAATGGCAAGCAAGTTGCTGCTCAAGTGAAGAAGCCCAAGTCTAGTCCTAAGCCTGAGACTAAGTGCTTCTACTGCAAAGGGACTGGTCACTAAAAGCGGAACTACCCCAAGTAATTGGCGGATAAGAAGGATGGCAAAGTGAACATAAGTATATTTGATATACATGTTATTGATGTGTACTTTACTAGTGTTTATAGCAACCCCTCAGTATTTGATACTGGTTCAGTTGCTAAGAGTAGTAACTCGAAACGGGAGTCGCAGAATAAACAGAAACTAGTAAAAGTCGAGGTGACGATGTGTGTTGGAAGTAGTTCCAAGATTCATATGATCATCATCGCACTCTCCCTATACTTTCGGGATTAGTGTTGAAACTAAATAAGTGTTATTTGGTGTTTGCGTTGAGCATGAATATGATTTGATCATGTTTATTGCAATACGGTTATTCATTTAAGTTAGAGAACAATTGTTGTTCTGTTTACACGAATAAAACCTTATATGGTTACACACCCAATGAAAATGGTTCATTGGATCTCGATCGTAGTGATACACATATTCATAATATTGAAACCAAAAGATGCAAAGTTAATAATGATAAGTGCAACTTATTTGTGGCACTGCCGTTTAGGTCATATTGGTGTAAAGCGCATGAAGAAACTCCATGCTGATGGGCTTTTTGAATCACTTGATTATGAATCACTTGATGCTTGCGAACCATGCCTCATGGGCGGGATGACTAAGACTCCGTTCTCCGGAACAATAGAGCAAGCAACTAACTTATTGGTAATAATACATACTGATGTATGTGATCCGATGAGTGTTGAGGCTCGTGGCAAGTATCATTATTTTCTAACCTTCACAGATGATTTGAGCAGATATGGGTATGTCTACTTGATGAAACACAAGTCTGAAACATTTGAAAATTTCAAAGAATTTCAGAGTGAAGTGGAGAATCATCGTAACAAGAAAATAAAAGTTTCTACGATATGATCGCAGAGGTAAAATATTTGAGTTACGAGTTTTGGCCTTCAGTTAAAACAAAGTGAAATAGTTTCACTACTCACGCCACCTGGAACACCACAGTGTAATGGTGTGTCCGAACATCGTAACCGTACTTTATTAGATATGGTGCAATCTATGATGTCTCTTGCCGATTTACCACTATCGTTTTGGGGTTATGCATTAGAGACAGCTGCATTCACGTTAAATAGGGCACCATCTAAATCCGTTGAGACGACACTATATGAACTATGGTTTAGCAAGAAACCAAAGTTATCGTTTCTTAAAAAGTTTGGGGTTGTCACTACTAGAAAAAGGGCTATAGATGGGATTGACACTAATGGCGCACCTAACAAGCGGTGCGCCATTAGTATATACTAATGGCGCACCACCTTCTGATACGCCATTAGAGTTGAAACTAATAATGGCGCACCTGGCACAGGGTGCGCCATTAGTATCAAATTTTTTTTGAACTAGTGCGCCTGTCCAAACATACTGATAGCGCATCCAGACAAAGTGCGCCATTACTAGTTGTAACTAGTAATGGCGCACCTGTCGGAAAGTGCGCCACTAATGTTGTTTTTTTTATTATATTTTTTATTCCCTTTTTTGCAAAACTACTAATGGCGCACTGTTCCACCATGCGCCATTACTAGTTCAAACTAGTAATGGCGCACTGCGGGACAGTGCGCCATTAGTAAGTTTTTTTTTTTGCAAAACTACTAATGGCGCACCACCAGATGGTGCGCCATTAGTAACCTGGATTACTAATGGCGCATTTAGAGTTGGTGCGCCATTAGTAAGTGGGCAGCAACAAGATATTTTGGGAAGCCTCTCCTACCCACACTCACTTTCTCCCCACTTCATTCTCTCCACCTCCTCCTTGTCTCGGGTGCCTCCTCTTTTTCACCTCATTTCCACCATAGATTCATTCAATTTAAGTGGTTAAATTACCTTGTTTTGATAGGTAAGTAATGGGGGAAGCTATATTTATGTTGTTCTCCCTACAACAATGTGCACATGCACTTTTTATGGCCTAGCTAGATCTATGTATGTTCGTGGTGTTGCATATGTTTGTGGTGTTGCATATGTGTTTGTGTTTGGAGGTGTACCGGTATTTGAAATGCGATAGTTGCCAATATTTTGCCGGAATGTTGATTCATTTCCGTTTCGGCGAGAATTTTGGCATTAAGCATTCTTTTTGGTCCTATTTTTAGGGAAAGTCATGCCAAATTTTTTCTTGGTTCTAAAATATCGTTTTGCTCTACCCCGCAGGCGACCATGGTCCGCATGATGACCGAAGGCATCGTGAATAGGTTTTTGAGGTCCGCGAAGGCCGAGATGCTTCAAAAGAACGAGACGGAGATAAGATGTCCGTGTCGAAGATGCAAGCTGAAGAGCCTTATTGCGGACCCGGAATCCGGGCAGGTGCGGGACCACCTGCTCTTGCGTGGTTTCATGGATGGCTATCGGTGGCAAGGTGATGAAGATGACTACGAAGTCGTCCATGGGGGCCGGGCAAGAAATGAGGAAGGGCAGCAAGACAACCACCGCGGCTCGGGCGGGCGAGAAGACGAAGAATCCCCAGGAGATGATCACGACGGTGATGCTGTACACAGTCATCATGTAGAAGATGCAGGACATGATGATGAGGAAGATGCCGGAGCAGACGACGGGCATGATCATGAAGATGATGATGCCGGCGGAGCAGACGACGCTGGACCATCGATGGGCTGGGTGCAGGACCCTCATATTCAAGAGCTGCTTCTCAAGCAGACGGATAACGCAAGAGCTGCCGCCCGAGAGAAAGCCAAGATGGATCAACTTGAGTTAGACGCGGTTACTCCATTGTATGAAGGATGCAGGCCCGAGGATACCCGCCTGAAAGTAACGCTCATGGCTCTGGAGATGAAGGTAAAACACAAAATGACCGACGCATGCTTCGACGAGAACATGTCATTCTGGCACGAACGTCTTCCCAAGGGGAACAAGTGCCCGACCAGTTTGGAGGAGGCGAAGAAAATCGTGTGTCCTCTGGATTTACCGCACGTGAAATACCATGTGTGCATGAACAATTGCATCATTTATCGGGACGAGCACGCGGAGTCTACCATATGTCCGGTGTGCGGCGTCACTCGATACAAGAAGAGGAAGAAAGCTCCTCGAAAAGTGGTGTGGTACTTTCCGATCACTCCTCGTCTGCAGCGGTATTTCGCGGACCCTAAGGTAGCAAAGCTCCTGCGTTGGCACGCGGATAGGGAGGAGAAGAAGCGAGAAGATGACGCAAATGATCCGGAGATAGATAAAAAAGACAAGATGCTGAGTCACCCTAAGGATGCGAGCCAGTGGCAAGCGTTGAACTTCGAAGACCCAGAATTTGGGAACGATCCAAGGAACATCGTGCTGGGCGCGAGCACCGATGGAGTCAATCCGTTTGGCAGCCAGAGAAGCACACATAGCACCTGGCCTGTGTTTGTGTGGATGTACAACCTTCCCCCTGGTTGTGCATGAAGAGGAAGTACATTCACATGAGTATGCTAATTGAAGGACCGAAACAACCAGGGAACGACATCAATCTGTATCTGGGGCTGCTGAAAGAGGAGCTTGACACGCTGTGGAAAACGCCAGCCAATACGTGGGACGCCGCAGAGAAAGAATATTTCCCTATGAGAGCCGCGCTGCTCACGACGGTGCACGACTATCTCGGTTACGGATATGTCGCGGGGCAGGTGGTCCACGGATTTTCTGGATGCGTCAGGTGCATGGATGACACAACGTATCGCCAGCTAGATAGAGATCCCGGGTCTTCGAAAACCGTGTTCATGGGACATCGAAGGTGGCTTCGCGACGATGACCCGTGGAGAAAACGCAAGGATCTGTTCGATGGTGAAACCGAACCCCGAGGACGCCCGCGTACGAGGAGCGGCGAGGAAATAGACGAGCTGTTGAAAAATTGGAAAGACTGCCCACTGCCGGGAAAGAAGCAAAAGGCGCCAGAGCCGGGAAAGAAGCGAAAGGCGCCAGAGCCGCTGCTGAAGGTATGGAAAACGAGGTCTGTTTTCTGGGACTTGCCGTACTGGAAGATCCACCGTGTGCCTCACAGCCTTGATGTCATGCATATCACGAAGAACGTGTGCGAGAGTCTGCTTGGTACCCTGCTCAACATGCCAGAGAGGACCAAAGATGGGCCGAAAGCAAGGGCAGACTTGAAATCAATGGGCATCAGGCAGGAGCTTCACGCTATATATGATGATCATGATGATGATGATGAGGCGAAGCAGGACACGGAAAGTCGTCGCAAAGGCAAGAAGGCCAAGAAGACCGGAAATGACTACCCTCCCGCGTGCTTCACTCTAAGTCAGGAGGAGATCGAGCAGTTTTTCACCTGCCTCGTAGGAGTAAAACTTCCTTACGGTTACGCGGGGAAGATAAGCAGATACCTAGACCCAGCGAAGCAGAAGTTCAGCGGGATGAAGTCTCACGACTGTCACGTGCTGATGACGCAGATACTTCCAGTTGCAATCCGTGGGATCATGGACGCGCACGTCCGTGAAACCCTATTTGGCCTATGCAACTTTTTCGACGTCATCTCTCGGAAGTCTGTTGGCGTGAGGCAACTCAGAAGGCTACAGGAAGAGATCGTGGTGATACTATGCGAGCTTGAGATGTACTTCCCGCCCGCATTCTTCGACGTTATGGTGCATCTGCTGGTCCATATCGTGGACGATATCATCCAACTCGGGCCGACGTTCCTGCACAGCATGATGCCGTTCGAAAGGATGAATGGTGTCATCAAAGGATACGTTCGCAACATGTCACGTCCAGAGGGAAGCATAGCCAGGGGCTTTCTGACCGAAGAGTGCATCTCCTACTGCACGAATTATCTAGGCATCGAGAACCCCGTTGGTCTGCCCGTCAACAGGCACCTCGGCAGGCTCGCTGGATGGGGTCACCGTGAGGGTCGTCGCGAAATGCATGTCGACTTCGAGGGTCGACTCGCCGACTTTGAAAGAGCAAACCTAGTCGCGCTACAACACATAGACGTGGTCGATCCTTGGGTGGTAGAGCACAAAACCTTTATTAAGAAGACGTACAATGACCGAGGCCAACAGAGGACGGACGGAGATATACTCAAAGAGCACAACTCATGTTTCACGCGTTGGTTCAAGCAGAAGCTTCTGTCGTACCCTTTACATGAGGATTCTTCCGCGGAAGAACAACTCATATTCGCCTTGTCACAGGGCGCCGAGCACAACCTGATGACCTATGAGGCGTACGATATCAACGGCTACACATTCTACACCGAGGCCAAGGACATGAAGAGCGATGGTTATCAGAACTCCGGGGTAACGATGGAATCCTACACCGGTAACGACAAGGACAGATACTACGGAAGGATCGAGGAGATCTGGGAGCTGAGCTACGCTGGAGAGAAGGTCCCGATGTTCCGTGTCAGATGGGCCAAGAGCGTCCTAAAAGAAGACCGGTATTTCACCACCATGGTTATACCCGAAGCCAAATCCAAGACCGCGGGCGCAAACGTCACCGCGAAAAATGAGCCATGGGTACTGGCTTCCCAAGTGGACCAATGCTTCTTCATTACCGACCCGTCAAAGCCCAGTCATGTTGTCGTGAGGAGAGGCAAAAGGAAGATCATCGGAATGGATGGAGTAGCCAATGAGCAAGACTTCGACAAGTACGGCGACCCGAGGATCGAACATGACGACGATGATGAAGTAGCAGCATACACCACAAGAAGAAGCAGGACCACCCTACCTAAAGGACGTCCGTTCCACAGAAGAACTCCATTTGCGAAAAAGAAGGGCAAGAAGCAGATTGTGAACAGATAGCTAGCTAAGATCGATTGTATTTAAATCGTAGACTTCATCTCTCGATTGTATTTCATGGGCACTTTTTGAACTATCATGAATATTTTTAAATTTCATGGACACTCGATCTCGATCCCCCTCCATCTCGATCGCTATCCCACCTCGCCAGATCCGGTCCCCCTCGCCGCCGAGCACCCCCCGGTCCACCGGCCGCCGCCGCCGACCCCCCGCACCCTCGATTCCCCTACTCAACCGCCGCCGCCGACCCCCCGCACCCCTCCCCTACTCAACCGCCGCCGCCGACCCCCCGCACCCCTCCCCCTACTCAACCGCCGCCGCCGACCCCCCGCACCCCGCGCACCCTCCCCCGCTCCACCGGCATTACTGTTTGATTATATTTTTTTAAAAATTATTACTGTCTTATAAAAAATATTACTGTTACTGTCTTATAAAAAAATGTTACTGTTATGATTTAAACTAGTTTAAAAATTATTATTGTCTTATAAAAAATACTAATGGCGCACCACGGTGAGGTGCGCCATTAGTATAGATGTACTTATGGCGCACCGAGGGGTGGTGCGCCATTAGTATTGTGCCATTGCTATAAGAAAAAAAATACTAATGGCGCACCTCACCGTGGTGCGCCATTAGTATGGATGTACTTATGGCTCACCGAGGGGTGGTGCGCCATTAGTATTGTGCCCGGCCCCATCCATATTCCCTCCCCGGCCGGCCCCTCCCTATCCCCTCTCTCTCCCTCGCCCTCGCCCTCGATCCCCTTCCCCTCTCCTCTCCCGACGACGCTGCCCCGCCGCCCCGACGCCGCCTCGGCGCTGCCCCGCCGCCCCGACGCCGCCCCGACACCGCCTCGACCCCGCCCCGACGCCGCTGCCCCGCCTCGACGCTGCCCCGCCGCCTCGACGCGACCCCGCCGCCCGGACGCCGCCCCGTCCACACCACCGTCGCCGGAGCACCACCACCACTCGGCATCCTCCCCGCGCCCCATCCCGCTCGGCCACAGAGGCTCCTGGATCTGGACCAGCCGCCGCCGGACAGCAGCAGGTCAGTAAGGCTCTCTCTCTCTCTCTCCCTGGCCTGCTGTGACTCACTCAACCCCCATTTGCATCTAGGCAGGCGGCATCCGTCACCGGCACGCAGGCGACATCCATCACCGGCAAACCTCCCACACACCGTGCCTCGGACGCACAGCAGCAGGTCAGACCCCCCCCTCTCTCTTTCTCTGGCACGATGAGTTATAGGATCAATGCCTAAGTTTTGTTGAGCACACAGATTTCTTTTCTGTAAGCATTGGTATTATGTGCTTCCCATAGTTGGTATAAAAATAAAGAAAACAATTCAGTTCTGTTTCTGTATTTGCAAGTGGCATTTTTAGTGGAATCCCAAGACCGGAATGACAAGTCCAGGTGTTCCTCAATTGAGGAATTTGATTAACTAAATCATCCAAAAACCAGAATGATAAGGCCACATGCTACTGTTGATCCCAAGTTTGATGCATAACAATTGTTGTATGAGTTCTCCAAATGAATAGGAGTACTCCTCTATTTTGATATGAAATCACCATGATAGGTCCACATGCTACTGTTGTCAACATGATAAATAGTTTCAGTTAGTTACCTCTAAAACTATTCCTAATTAACTGAAGAAGATAAGAGAGGAGGAGTAGTTTATTTCATAGAGTAAACATTAGCACTATTTGATAGTAAAAGGTTTTAGCTAATTTGAATTAACTGAAAGCAGCAGTACATCATTTTTATTGACAGTTTGTGATCTCCTACTCCTGAATTTTCATGTCACTTGTGCTATTAGTAGTTTTTTGACAGTAAAAGGAATTTTCATGTCACTTGTGCTATCAGTACACTACAAGTGAATTTTCATGTCACTTGTGCTATTTATGTGGTCTGAAACTTGTCAAGTGATGCTGCTGCTGCTATCTGCGAGTTGCTGCTGCTAGTTGTGATTTTGTCAAGTGATGCTGCTGCTACTTGTGATCTTCTAAAATAACCCCTTTCTCCTGAAACGTTGATTAATTTCCGTTTCGGTTGAGAAATGGGGCACTCCTAGGTCAAGAAAATTAGCAAAGGTCATGCCCAATTTTCTTGACCTAGAAGGTGCCCGATTCTCAACTGAAATAAAAATTAATTTGCTTTAGTGGTTGGATTAGTTTAGTATTTTTTCACACACTCAGACACCCTTGCTTGCCATGTGTGTGAGAGAGATAGTGAGAGGAGACAAGAAGAAGGGGGTTAGGAAGGCATCATGCAACAGTGCCTTCAAGATCCAAGGCAATATCACAAACATCATAGGCAATTTGACCAAACTCACAACCTTGTATCTTTGGAGCAACCAACTTTCTAGACAAACATCTCTCAATTGTTCCTTGACAATAACCAACTTTTTGGCGACATTCCTCGAGAATTAGGTTATTTGGTCAACTTAGAGATCTTGTTCCTTGACAATAACCAACTTTTTGACCAAACTTTGTTCCTATTTAGAGAGAAACATGGCCAACAACGATGAGGCCGGGGGTTCGGGCGTCAAGGCATTCTGGGAGCTGTCCTAGGAGATGGAGGAACAACCTCACTTGTATGAGGCCGCCGCCTTCCCCAGCGATCCTGAGACCACTGATGGTACCGCCGAGGATGACCCCACTGATGCCACCACTAATGGTGCCGCCGAGGATGCCACCACTGATGATGGCGGCGCACGCACAGATGGCAGCCAACCGAAGAGGCAATGGAAGGACCGGCGCCCGACCGTGCTCCGCACCCTCAAGGAGGAGGTTACTGAAGTGGACTCCAACGGGAATCCAACGGCGCCCGAACGAATAGTCAAGGGGTACTCGCTTCAGCTCGGGTGCATTCTCCGGAGCACCGTCTCGATCAACACCGAGAACCTCAGGCATCCTGACCGAGGGAATTTGCGGAACCTCCTCTTCACGAAGCTGCACGAACGGTACAAGTTCCCCGCTGAATTTGAAAACACAAGCCTCAAAGGGAAAAAGTGAACAATGCTGCCCTCACGAAGATGAGCACGGCCCTGTCTACTTGGAAAAGCAATGTGAAGAAAATGATCGAGAAAGGTGAGAGTTATGAGAAGATCAAGGATAAAAATCCTTCGATCACCGAAGATGACTACAACGACTTCAAGATCAATTGCTCGAGCACCGCAAGCTCCGAGTCAAGTAAGTGGGGGAAAGAAATGCAGGAGCTGAACTTAGGGGAACACACACTCGGTCCCGGCGGTTACAGAGTGGCGGAGCCTATATGGGACAAGGAGGAGGCGGACCGTGCCGAGCAAGGCCTACCGCCCCTCTTCGATAAATACGGTGACAAGCAGACCAGGAACTTTGTCAGGGCCCGGTACAAGAAGGACCCGAAAACAAAGGAGCTTACCACGGATCCGAAGGCCAGGGAGCTTGAGCTTGTTCTGGTAAGGAATACACCCCCGCGTAATTAGCTTCATATGGTTGCATTCTAATTAATGAAGCCAAATTTCTAAATGGTTCGCATTCCTTCCGCAGGCGACTGAAAGCAGTAGCGCGAGGTCGACTAAGAGCAACCCTTGGGACACCACTCTAAATAGGGCATTGAATGTAATGAAGAACAAGGATAAGCTCAGTAAGCCGACGTCAGCTGGTCGTGTGGCCGGCAAAGGCTTGTCGACAAAATGGTCGTCATACTATAACACTGGTGGGCGAAAGGAGAAAAAGACCAGCTCGGAAAGCCAGGCGCGCGAGGTTCAAGAACTCAGGGCACAGGTGGCGCGGATTCCGGAGATGGTCCAAGAGCAAGTGGAACAACAACTCGGAAGGACGATCACCGCCATTGTGCCTACCTTGATCCAGGGGATTAGTGCGTGGATTGCGGGCGGCCAACAGGGGCCGCCCCCGATTCCTAGCTTCACGGCCAGCAACTCGCAGAACGCGATGGCGGGGCCATTGGTGTCTCTGGCGGAAGCGGCATTGGTGTCTCCGACACCGGCACGGGAGCTTAATGCACCCGGGTGTACGCCGGCCGGCACCTCTGCAGCAAGCGGCCCCTCTGTCAACAGCACGCCCGCCGTTGGCGGTGCCTCGACATTAGCCGAGCTCGACGCCATCATCACGGTAACTAATTAAGCCTCTCTCGGCCGAGGACTTCATCTCCTTGCCTTTGACTGGGCATCCCTGACGCCCTACATGTTTTCGCAGGGCGCCACCGACGTCCCGTGCACTCTCCTGCACTTCGTGAACAACGAGTTGGTCGATGTCGCCAAGGGAAAAATCGTTCAACCGGGCAACCCCTTGTTCAACGGTACCCAGATGCCACCCAACTTGTTTAGGGTTCAACTGGTTCGGGTGCTGCCAGGCTGCGACGAGTTGTTACCTCCGATTCAACCCGTCGGGGCCGACGATGATGACGTGATGACCCTCAGCGCCTGCCTGAGTTGGCCCCTACTTTGGCCGAAGAGCCAGATTCGTTTGGGGGCGGGGGCACCACCCCAAAGACAACACCGCCAGTCGTGCCGGCGCCAAGTCGGCCCCATGGCAAGACCGCCGCAACGGTGCCAGACATCCCTATGCCACTGGATCCAAACATGCATATGGCACAGGATCAGAACGACGACGACGATGATACATTTGCCAACGTTAATCAGTACTTTGCCGATCATGGGTACGGTGGCGACTTCATGGGGCCTCCTTCTCAAGAACCCAACCCAACAAAAGACGTGCGCGATCTAGCTGGTACCGCGGAGAAGCCAAGTTGCAACAGGCATCGTCTAGCGTTCAGCTCTCAGGAGACGCCTCCAGCTGCCGACTTCACCGAGCCTCAGATAGACGAGGAGCGAAATATTATCAGCCCCAACACACTCAAGAAGGCGGTCTATGAGCAGAACTCGGTCCCATTATAGGAGAAGAAGAAGGCACGCAAAAGAAAGACTAACAAGGGTGCGGGCCAGCCGGCACCGAGTACGATCCGTGCTCAGGACGGGCCACCTGCACCTGAGGATATCTCGAGGAGGATGCATGTGGCGGGTAGGCCGATGCTACCGAGAAATATGCTTGATGCTGCAACCGGTGCTATGCGGAGTCTGCATGACAGTGTTCTTTCTTTGGAGAAGCGGCGTCTTGGAGAGAAGGATGTGGCATACCCGGTTTTCGCGGCCAAGGTGCCAGAGGGCAAGGGCTTTGTGGATAACTCCATCGGGGGTACGATCGTCCTGCGGTTTGATGACATCCACGCTATGTTGAACCTTCATCCGCTGCACTACACCTTCGTTCGGCTATTTTCGCTGAGTATGGAGATGCGGATCATTTGCGACAAGACCCCGGACATCGTGATAGTTGACCCCTTCTACATGTGTGCCAAGATCTTGGGCAGCGTTGGGGACCGGCAAGTCACGAGTTCTTACCTCGAAGGCATCATTCTGGCAAACCAAGATAAGGATAACTTCCTCGTGCCTTACTTTCCTGAGTAAGTCCTCCCCTCAACCGCCCCATAACATATGAATTCTTAGATTTCGATCGTTTTTCTTTTAACATTCCGTGTTTTCTGCAGTGACACACGTTGCACGCTCATCCTCCTAAGCCCCAAATATTCCATGGCCACATATTTCGACCCGGACCGTCAGTCGAACATAGACTACACAAATGTCAAGAAGGTTCTTGATGATGTTCTCCCCGGCTACGTCAAATCTGGAGGCACCTTCACCAGGCCTATTCGTAAGTACGGCAAGCACATGTTCTCCCACAATACGACGTTCTGCTGCGTCAAGCACCCAACTGGTGGTCAGAAGGGTGCCTACTACGCCATCCATCACATGCGGGCGATTGGAAGGGGCCATCATCAACTTCTGCTACCGAGTAGACTCAAAGATTGGGCCGCGAGCGTGTTGGCAATCCAGGACGCGGACATCAGACAAGAATTCTTTTGCATCCAGTCGGAGTTTGCGGAAATCATCCATCAAGATGTCCTTCGTACCTCGGGGCAGTTCTACCTCAGAAATCAACCGTCCAACAGTGACATCGACACAATCCTACAAATGCAGGCTGACAACGCCCGTTGTTTCATGACTCCCACGACAGACGGCGGCTTCATCCACGCTCCGGTCCCTTGGGTCGAGTCGAAAACAGTGATGCTGTGTTTAGTTCTGAAACATCGATTGGCTCATGTTGTAATTAAACTTTAATGAACTTGTAGTATGTCTCTTTGCTTTCGAGAGTCGTTCAACTTAGATGTAATCGATGCTATTAATGTTTTGCTTTTCTCTTCCGATCGTTCTGTTGCATACTTATATGTTGCTTATGTATTGTCTGTGAATTGGTACTAACGTTTCGTTTGGCTACTGCATAGCGATGCCGTGGTATGTCGTGTACAAGGGTAAGGTTCCCGGAGTCTACAATGACTGGGAGGAGTGTCGGAGACAGGTTCACCGATTCAGCGGTAACGGTTACAAAGGGTACACCACTAGGGCCGAGGCCGAATCTAGATACGCCCGCTATCTAGCGGAAGAGGGGAGGGAGCGTTGGAGGAACCGGATGAAGACGAGTTTCATCGTGATGATGCTCATCGTGATGACCGCAGCTCTCTTCTATGTGATGGTAGTTTAGATGATCGATATCGACTTGTAATGTGAAGACAAACTCGCGGTCTCGAGACTTGTAATATAATGTTCTATCTTTGTTCGGTCTTTTCAATTCGGAGACTAATATGATGAATTGTATTCGGAGACTAAAATGATGAATTGTATTCAGAGACTAATCTTCTATTTTATTCGATGAATCTGTTGTTGATGTGTGCTATCTATATTTTGTCCAATTATACATTTTGTAACCTGTGCAAAAAAACAGAAAATAAAAAAAATAAAAAAAACCTAATATTCATACTAATGGCGCATCACATCATAGTGCGCCATTAGTATGCCAAACGATACTAATGGCGCATCATTAAATAGTGCGCCATTAGTATGCCGAAGTTACTAATGGCGCATCCTGTTGTTGTGCGCCATTAGTATGCCAAAGCACCTGGGTATACATGGCCCCCTGGGAGGCATACTAATGGCGCACTGTTGTATATACTAATGGCGCACCACTAATGCGCCATTAATGGCCAAATTAGGTGCGCCATTAGTAGGCCTTTTCCTAGTAGTGTGTGATACTTATGTGAAAAAGTTTCGTCCTGATAAGCTCAAACCCAAATCGGAAAAATATGTCTTCATAGGATACCGAAAAGTTACTGTTGGGTACACCTTCTATCATAGATCCGAAGGCAAGACTTTTCTTGCTAAATTCGGAAACTTTCTGGAGAAGGAGTTTCTCTCGAAAGAAGTGAGTGGGAGGAAAGTAGAACTTGATGAGGTAACTGTACCTCGTCCCTTATTGGAAAGTAGTACATCACAGAAACCGATTTCTGTGACACCTACACCAATTAGTGAGGAAGCTAAGGATGATGATCATGAAACTTCAGATCAAGTTACTACTGAATCTCGTAGGTAAACTAGAGTGAGATCCGCACCAGAGTGGTACGGTAATCCTGTTCTGGAAGTCATGTTACTAGACCATGACGAACTTGCGAACTATGAGGAAGTGATGATGAGCCCAGATTCCGCAAAATGGTTTGAGGCCATGAAATCTGAGATATGATCCATGTATGAGAACAAAGTATGGACTTTGATGGATTTGCCCGATGATCGGCAAGCCATAGAAAATAAATGGATCTTCAAGAGGAAGACGGACGCTGATAGTAGTGTTACTATCTAAAAAGCTAGAATTGTCGCAAAGGGTTTTCGACAAGTTCAAGGTGTTGACTATGATGAGAGTTTCTCACTCATATCTATGCTTAAGTCTGTCCGAATCATGTTAGCAATTGCCGCATTTTATGAAATCTGGCAAATGGATAAACAAAACTGCATTCCTTAATGGATTTAAAGAAGAGATGTATATGATGCAACCAGAAGGTTTTGTCAATCCTAAAGGTGCTAACAAAATATGCAAGCTCCAACGATCCATCTATGGACTGGTGCAAGCATCTCGGAGTTGGAATATACGCTTTGATAAGTTGATCAAAGCATATAGTTTTATACAGACTTGCGGTGAAGCCTGTATTTACAAGAAAGTGAGTGGGAGCACTACAGCATTTCTGATAAGTATATGTGTATGACATATTGTTGATCGGAAATAATGTAGAATTATTCTGCAAAGCATAAAGGAATGTTTGAAAGGATTTTTCAAAGAAAGACCTCGGTGAAGCTGCTTACATATTGAGTATCAAGATCTATAGAGATAGATCAAGACGCTTGATAAGTTTTTTCAATGAGTACATACCTTGACAAGATTTTGAAGTAGTTCAAAATGGAATAGTCAAAGAAAAAGTTTCTTGCCTATGTTACAAGGTGTGAAGTTGAGTAAGACTCAAAGCCCGACCACGGCAGAAGATAGAAAGAGAATGAAAGTCATTCCCTATGCCTCAGTCATAGGTTCTATAAAGTATGCCATGCTGTGTACCAGATCTATTGTATACCCTACACTGATTTTGGCAAGGGAGTACAATAGTGATCTAGGAGTAGATCACTGGACAGCGGTCAAAATTATCCTTAGTGGAATAAGGATATGTTTCTCGATTATGGAAGTGAAAAAAGGTTCAGGGTTACGCCGATGCAAGTTTTTGACACTAATCCAGATGACTCTAAGTCTCAATCTGGATACATATTGAAAGTGGGAGCAATTAGCTAGAGTAGCTCCATGCAGAGCGTTGTTGACATAGAAATTTGCAATACATGTGGATCTGAATGTGGCAGGCCCGTTGATTAAGATTCTCTCACAAGCAAAACATGATCACACCTTAGTACTCTTTGGGTGTTAATCACATAGCGATGTGAACTAGATTAGTGAATCTAGTAAACCCTTTGGGTGTTGGTCGCATGGCGATGTGAACTGTGGGTGTTAATCACATGATGATGTGAACTATCGATGTTAATCACATGGTGATGTGATCTAGATTATTGACTCTAGTGCAAGTGGGAGACTGAAGGAAATATGCCCTAGATGCAATAATAAAGTTATTATTTATTTCCTTATATCATGATAAATGTTTATTATTCATGCTAGAATTGTATTAACCAGAAACATAATACATGTGTGAATACATAGACAAACAGAGTGTCACTAGTATGCCTCTACTTGACTAGCTCGTTAATCAAAGATGGTTATGTTTCCTAACCATGAACAAAGAGTTGTTATTTGATTAACGGGATCACATCATTAGTTGAATGATCTGATTGACATGACCCATTCCATTAGCTTAGCACCCGATCGTTTAGTATGTTGCTATTGCTTTCTTCATGACTTATACATGTTCCTATG
Source organism: Triticum aestivum (assembly GCF_018294505.1). Lineage (NCBI taxonomy): Eukaryota > Viridiplantae > Streptophyta > Magnoliopsida > Poales > Poaceae > Triticum > Triticum aestivum. The sequence continues at coordinate 33,641,617 of NC_057809.1, forward strand.
ACTATGAGATTATGCAACTCCCGGTTGCCGGAGGAACACTTTGTGTGCTACCAAACGTCACAACATAACTGGGTGATTATAAAGGAGCTCTACAGGTGTCTCCAAAGGTACATGTTGGGTTGGCGTATTTCGAGATTAGGATTTGTCACTCCGAATGTCGGAGAGGTATCTCTGGGCCCTCTCGGTAATGCACATCACTTAAGCCTTGCAAGCATTGCAACTAATGAGTTAGTTGCGGGATGATGTATTACGGAACGAGTAAAGAGACTTGCTGGTAACAAGATTGAACTAGGTATTGGATACCGACGATCGAATCTCGGGCAAGTAACATACCGATGACAAAGGGAACAACGTATGTTGTTATGCGGTCTGACCGATAAAGATCTTCGTAGAATATGTAGGAGCCAATATGGGCATCCAGGTCCCGCTATTGGTTATTGACCGGAGACGTGTCTCGGTCATGTCTACATTGTTCTCGAACCGTAGGGTCCGCACGCTTAAGGTTTCGATGACAGTTATATTATGAGTTTATGAGTTTTGATGTACCGAAGGAGTTCGGAGTCCTGGATGAGATCGGGGACATGACGAGGAGTCTCGAAATGGTCGAGACATAAAGATTGATATATTGGAAGCCTATGTTTGGATATCGGAAGTGTTCCGGGTGAAATCGGGATTTTACCGAAGTACCGGGAGGTTACCGGAACCCCCCGGGAGCTATATGGCCTTAGTGGGCTTTAGTGGAAAGGAGAAAGGGGCAGCCCAAGGTGGGCCGCGCGCCTCCCCCCTCCCCTAGTCCTATTAGCACTAGGAGAGGTGGCCGGCCCCCTATATCTCTTTCCCCCCCTCAAGGAATCCTATTCCAACTAGGATTGGGGGGGGGGGGAATCCTATTCCCAGAGGGAGTAGGACTCCCTTGGCGCGCCCTCCATGGCCGGCCGCCCCCTCCCCCTTGGCTCCTTTATATACGGAGGCAGGGGGCACCCTAGAACACACAAGTTGATCCACGTGATCGTTCCTTAGCCGTGTGCGGTTCCCTCTGCCACCATATTCCACCTCGATCATATCGTTGTAGTGCTTAGGCGAAGCCCTGCGTCAGTAGAACATCATCATCGTCACCACGCCGTTGTGCTGACGGAACTCATCCCCGAAGCTTTGCTGGATCGGAGCCCGGGGAGCGTCATCGAGCTGTACGTGTGCTAAGAACTCGGAGGTGCCGGAGTAACGGTGCTTGGATCGGTCGGATCGGGAAGACGTACGACTACTTCCTCTATGTTGCGTCAACGCTTCCGTTGCGGTCTACGAGGGTACGTAGACAACACTCTCCCCTCTCGTTGATACGCATCACCATGATCTTGCGTGTGCGTAGGAAATTTTTTGAAATTACTACGTTCCCCAACATATTTTGCCTATTGTGGACCCTGGAGCTCAGTCTTGGAGCAACCATCAGACCCCACTTGTTCTTGGGTGTAGCTCTTTCCTTGGTTTTCTCCATAAGTCCCATTATCTTCAAGCCATTGGCCATTGGAGGTTCAACAGTGTCCATCCCCTCATCTGGTTCAGCAGTTTCACTGTCAGTATCAGAAGCAGAGTCCTCCAGCTCTTCCAGCAGGCCAGAACAATATAGTTTTTGAGCAGTGTGACGCCCGGATAATTACGCTACAGTAAACTACTACTAATGATGCCACGTCCCCACGATTGCTGTTGCTAATCTCGCAAAGATTCAAATCCTGTCCGAATTCAAATTCAAAATAAAAGCAAACCTCAAAAGTTTTCAAATATTAAAACCAAAATGTTCGGATTGTACCAGTTAATGCATAGGTGATTTGGGTGAAGAAACCACATTTTTATAAAATATTTAAATGCACTAAACTAACTAAAACATTAGCAAAAACAACTATTTAAATGCTCCTTAAATAGTAAACCCGTGCAAAGTACTTTATTTAGAACTAGATGATACCCCGCACGTTGTTGCGGGATTATTTGCAATACATTTCGATGATACATGATTTCTATAGAACGTGAATAGTGATACTACGAAAACTAAAATTGCAAATCCATATGCTTTATTGTGTTTGATTAATGTATTGTAAAATATCTAATATATGTTTGCATGTTGAGGTGGACATTTTCATGTGCATGAATGCATGTTGTGGTGGGCCTTTTGCCATGCATGTTGCTTGATGATGTGGCATGCTTGCATGTTGAGAGAAATATGTTAGTGGGGGCTAGCTATTTAGATATAGAAGATGCCGACTTAATTTGTGACAGCGGCATAAATTGTAACGTTATTTAGGTGTCACTTTTATAATTTATAAACATAAATAAAAAGAAACTAAAAATAAAATAGTAGAGGTTAAAAAAACAAGTATAAAAAATGGGCAAAGGGCCCCCGGCCCAGCTGGGCCTCGGCCCAACTGGCCGGCCCAGCCGCACCTCTCTTGGCCTATATGGCCCCTCCCCCGTGACCTAATCCCCAAACACCCCCACGACCCCCACCTCTCCCCTCGTCACCCTCACCAGCCGCCACCACGCCAGGCACATAGGAGAGGAGCTCCCCGCATCGGTCCCCTGCACGAGCGCCTCTGAAACGCCCTCGATGCGGCTATATCTCCTACGTGTCGAAGCATGACTTAGAGGCATAACCGCATTGAAAGCAATGTCGCAAGTAAGGTAATCTTCACAACAACCCATGTAAATATATAGTAAGGGGAAAGGAACATAGTTGGCTTACACTCGCCACGTCACACAAAGTACATAAATAGCATTACAATCATCCAATACACTCATGGTCCGACTACGATACCAAAATAAAAGATCAACCCCAACATGCGACACGGTCCCGATCACCCCAACTGGGCACCACTACTGATCATCAGGGAAAGACACATAGTAACGACGTGAGTCTTCGTCGAACTCCCACTTGAGCTCAAGCACATCATCTGGAACGGAGTCATCGGGCCCTGCATCTGGTTTGGAAGTAATCTGTGAGCCACGGGACTCAGCAATCTCGCACCCTCGCGATCAAGACTATTTAAGCTTATAGGTAAGGCAAGGTAATATGTGGAGCTGCAGCAAGCGACTAGCATATATAGTGGCTAACCTGTTCGCAAAAGAGAGCGAGAAGAGAAGGCAAAGCACGAACGAAGAACTAAAGAACAACCTACGACAATCATTACTCCAACACCGTGTTCACTTCCCGGACTCCGCCGAGAAGAGACTATCATGGTAACACACGCAGTTGATTCATTTTAATTAAGTTAAGGTTCAAGTTATCTACAACCGGACATTAACAAATTCTCATCTACCCATAACTGCGGGCACGGCTTTCGAAAGTTCAAACCCCTGCAGGGGGGTCCCAACTTAGCCCATCACAAGCTCTCACGGTCAACGAAGGATAAACCTTCTCCCAAGACATTCCAATTAGACTCGGCATCCCGGTTCTACAAGACAACTTCGACAAAGATAAAACAAGTCCAGCAACACCGCCCAAATGTGCCGACAAATCCCGATAGGAGCTGCACATATCTCGTTCTCAGGGCACACTCAGATAGGTCAAGCTATGAGTAAAACCAACCCTCGAGTTTCCCCGAGGTGGCCCCGCAGGCTGCCCAGTTCGGACCAACACTCAGTGGAGCACTGGCCCGGGGGGGTTTAAATAAAGATGACCCTTGGGCTCCGGAAACACAAGGGAAAAAGAGGCTAGGTGGCAAATGGTAAAGCCAAGGGGTAAGCTTCCCTTTGCTGGAGGAGTTTTATTCAAGGCAAACTGTCAAGGGGTTCCCATTATCACCCAACCGCGTAAGGAACGCAAAATCCAGGAACATAACATCGATACGACGGAAACTAGGGAGCCAGAGTGGAATAAAACACTAGGAAAAAGGCCGAGCCTTCCACCCTTTACCAAGTATATAGATGCATTAAGATAACAAGATAATATAGTGATATCCCAACAAGAAAATAATGTTCCAACAAGGAACGGTCTCCAATCTTCACCTGCAGCTAGCAACGCTATAAGAGGGGCTGAGCAAAACGGTAACATAGCCAATCAACGGTTTGCTAGGACATGGTGGGTTAGAGGTTTGACATGGCAATTTGGGAGGCATGACAAGCAAGTGGTAGGCATCGTAGCATAGGCATAGCAAAAGAGCGAGCATCTAGCAAGCAAAGATAGAAGTGATTTCGAGGGTATGATCATCTTGCCTGCAAAGTTATCAGAGTTAACTTGGTCCTCGTAAGCAAACTCAACGGGCTCCTCGTTAGCGAACTCGTCTCCTGGCTCTACCCAAACAAGACAAACAAGCAAAAGGAACACAATCAATCACGTGCAAAACTCAAATAAATATGATGCAAACATGGTATGCTATGCGGGATGCGGTATGTGATGCATATGCAAGATTTGACAGGGAATGATTGAACCTGGCCTCAACGTGTAAATCCAAGTGTGCCATTGGAAAGGTAAGGTGATTTCGGTTGAAATCGATATAAAGAACACTGGAATCGGATGCACGGTTTGGAAATGGCAAGCAAAACAAATATGGCACCGGTCTGCGATAAACAGCAAATAGCCATCTAAATGCATCAAGTTAATTATTATACAGCACTGAAACATGACAACAAAATACATGGCAGGGATCCACTCATGATGCTTGACAAAAGATGAACACTGAGCTACGGCCAATTCATCCATTAACAGGTTCAACCAAGCATGGCAAAAGTGCAAATGATAAACAGGTTTCAGACTTAGTGAAATTAACACAAGCCTGGAATTTCACATCAGGTAGCAAACTTTGGAGCATGAAAACTATATGCTACAGGAACTTAACATGGCAAAGAAAGGCATGACATGAAGCTACTCAAAGAGATTAACAAAAGTCCCTTAGTGACCTTGAGCCAAAAGGGATCAGAAAATACAATTGCAAGCATGTGAACATGGCAAAAACACAATCAGGTTATGGACTTAGTGAAAAACTGGAGCATGCAAATCTGTTAACGAGTAGGCATGTTTACGAGCTCGATGTACTCACTACGGACCATGGCATGACCAACTAAGCATACACCCATCAAGAATACACATTATATAAGCTATACATGGCAAGAACAACAACATAGCCTGCACGGATCAACAACAACATCCTCGACAAAATCGCTAACAAGTAAACAATCTGCCAGGATTCACGAAATAGCAAAAGTAGAGCTCGATTGACTCAAATGATGTACTCTCTGAAACGAACATTTTGATATGCTACACGCTCAAATCGGTGTTACCGGTGCAAAGTTATAGCATGAACAAGAATGCAAAATATCTAGGGTTTGGGGCAAAAGTCAACCGAATCAGATTTGGATCCGGACCGGCACTGTAGCGGCGCAGACTTCGAGGATCGCCGGGCTGGTCGCCGGACTTGTCGTTCACCGGAGTTCGAAGCGGGGTGGCCGGATCCCTCACCGGAGGAGACGCCGGCATGGAGGAGGAGGCCGGAGCCGGTGCGGGGCGGCGCCGGAGCCATGGCGGCGTCGGGTGGCGGAAGCGGTGCGGCGGTGCGGAGAGCTAGACGGGCGGCGGCCGGCGACGTCGAGGCGGAGCGGTGAGGTAAATACGGCGGCGCGGCGAGGAGCTCGCCGGCTCGAGCGGAGAAGAGGCAGGCGCGGGCGGCGCGGAGGGAACAGGCTCGGGGGCCCGTGACGGGCCGAGCGGGCCGGCGGCGGGGGAGGTCCCGGCGCGACACTTGGCGCGGTGTCACAGGCTGGGCGTGGCGGCGTGAAGCGTCCGGCCTGGGACAGACATGTCCGGCGCGGCGCGAGGCGATTTTTAGGGTTTGGGGAAGAAGGAGATCCGGGAATTTCGGGAGAGGGTCTATATATAGGCATAGGGGGAGCTAGGAGAGTCCAAATGAGGTGCGGTTTTCGGCCACGCGATCGTGATCGAACACTCTAGATGATGGAGAGGGTTTAGGTGGGTTTTGGGCCAAATTGGAGGGGTGTTGGGCTGCAACACACACGAGGCCTTCTTGGTCCCTCGGTTAACCGTTGGAGTATCAAACGAAGTCCAAATGACACGAAACTTGACAGGCGGTCTACCGGTAGTAAACCAAGGCTGCTTGGCAAGTCTCGGTCCAATCCGGAAATGTTTAACCCCCACACACGAAAAGAAGGTAGAAAGGACCACCAGAGGAGATAGGAGCACCGGAATGCAAAACGGACAACGGGGAAAATGCTCGGATGCATGAGACGAACACGTATGCAAATGCAATGCACATGATGACATGATATGAGATGCACGACAACGACAACAACACACGGAGACAAAAACCCGAACCCAAGGAAATAAAATAACTTAGTGCCGGAAACGGCAAGAGTTGGACTACAAATTAGGTAAATTACATCCGGGGTGTTACAAACACTCCACCACTACGAAAGGATCTCGTCCCGAGATCTAGGACTGGAAGAACGCCGGGTACTCAGAACGGAGGTGATCCTCGCGTTCCCAGGTGGCTTCACGGTCGGAATGGTGTGACCACTTGACTTTGAGGAATTTGATTGACTTATAGCGAGTCTTGCGTTCAGTCTCTTCAAGAATAGCAATGGGGTGCTCATGGTAAGAAAGGTCTTCTTGGAGATCAACTTCTTCGAAGTTTACGGTGCGGTCAGGAGTCTTGAAGCACTTGCGGAGCAGAGAGACATGGAACACGTCGTGCACATTTGCAAAGTTTGAAGGAAGCTCGAGTTGATAGGCGAGATCGCCTCTCTTGCTGACGATTTTGAAAGGACCCACGTATCTAGGGGCAAGCTTCCCTTTGATACCGAAGCGATGAGTACCTTTCATTGGAGAGACGCGGAGGTAAACATGGTCTCCGATCTCGAAAGCCAAATCACGGTGCTTACTATCATAGTACCTCTTCTGGCGCGATTGCGCTGCTTTGAGGTTATCACGAATGACTTTGCACATTTCCTCTGCCTCTGTGATCAAGTCATTTCCCAGAAGTTGACGTTCACCGGTTTCTGACCAGTTGAGAGGAGTACGACACTTCTTGCCATAGAGAATTTCGAATGGTGCCTTGCCCGAACTTGCTTGAAAACTGTTGTTGTAGGAGAATTCGGCATATGGAAGACAATCCTCCCACTTCATACCGAGGGAGATCACACAAGCCCTGAGCATATCTTCGAGAATCTGATTGACACGCTCGACTTGACCGCTAGTTTGAGGATGGAAAGCTGTGCTGAAGCAGATGTTGGTGCCCATGGCCTTCTGAAAAGAATCCCAAAACTTGGAGGTAAAGATGCTGCCACGGGATAAAGAGATCACCTGTGAAATGCCGTGCAGAGAGACAATCCGAGAGTTATAAAGCTCTGCCAATTGAACTGCATTGATAGACTCTTTGATAGGCAGAAAGTGAGCCACTTTAGTGAGTTTGTCGATGACGACGAATATAGCATCATTGCCACGCTTGGACTTTGGAAACCCAGTCACGAAGTCCATCTCAATGTGGACAAACTTCCATTCTGGAATGGCAAGAGGTTGGAGGAGATCAGCTGGCCCTTGGTGTTCTGCCTTCACTCTTCTGCAGACATCACATTCATTCATGAATCGAGCAATCTCGCGCTTCATTCGAGTCCACCAATAAGCCTTCTTGAGGTCCTAATACATCTTCGTACTCCCAGGGTGGATGGAGAGGAGTGAATTGTGAGCCTCATTCATGATAACTTTACGAACGTCACCTTTGGGCACAACAATACGATCCTCGAAGAAGAGAGTATCCTTGTCATCAAGGCGGTAGCACTTGTACTTGGGTTGACTCTTGGCAATCCCAATCTTCACCTTTTTCACCATAGCATCAAGAAGTTGAGCCTCGCGAATCTGATCTTCAAAGGTAGGAGAGATTTGAAGGTTGGCGAGGAAACCTTGAGGAACAACTTGCAGATTGAGTTTGCGGAAAGCTTCACAAAGCTCAGGTTGGTAAGGCTTGAGAATCAGACTGTTGCAGTAAGCCTTCCTGCTCAAAGCGTCAGCAATGACATTGGCCTTGCCTGGAGTATACTCGATACTTGGATTATACTCTTGAATCATTTCGACACAGCGAGTCTGCCTGAGGTTGAGATTAGGCTGAGTGAAGATGTACTTGAGACTCTTGTGGTCAGTGAAGATGTCCACTTTTCTTCCTAAGAAGAGATGTCTCCAAGTCAAAAGAGCATGCACAACTGCCGCCAACTCGAGGTCATGAGTGGGGTAGTTCTTCTTGTTGGGCTTCAACTGACGAGAGGTATAAGCCACAACTTTCTTCTCTTGCATCAACACTGCACCAAGACCTTGAAGAGAGGCATCGCAGAAGACCTTGAACGGTTTGGATTCATCAGGAGGAGTCAGAACTAGAGCAGTGACAAATTTCTCTTTCAAAGTGTTGAAAGCGATGTCACATTCCGGAGACCAAACGTACTTGACGTGTTTCTAGAGAAGGTTTGAAAGAGGCTTCGCGATCTTTGAAAAGTTCTCAACGAACCTTCGACAGTAGCTTGCGAGACCGAGGAAGCTGCGGAGTTGCTTCATGTTCTGAGGTGGTCCCCAATTCACAATTGCAGACACCTTCTCAGGATTCACCGCAATGCCCTTGGCAGAGATGATATGCCCAAGATAGAGAACTTCATCAAGCCAAAACTCGCACTTTGAGAACTTGGCATAGAACTGATGTTCCCTGAGCTTATCGAGCACCAAACGCAAGTGCTTGGCATGATCTTCCTTGTTCTTCGAAAAGACCAGAATGTCGTCGAGATAGACCAAAACGAAGTCATTTGTGTAGGCGTTGAAGATGAAGTTCATCATGCGAGAGAAAGTCGAAGGAGTGTTGACGAGGCCAAAAGACATGACAGTGTATTCATATGAACCATAGCTTGTTCTGAAAGCCGTCTTGGGAATATCTTGCTCACAGATTCGAATCTGGTGATAGCCCATACGGAGATTAAGCTTGGAGAATACTTGGGCACCTTTGAGTTGTTCGAACAGATCATTGATGTTGGGAAGTGGGTACTTGTTCTTGATAGTCTTCTTGTTCAATGGACGATAGTCAACACAAAGTCGGTCCGTTCCATCCTTCTTCTTCACAGAAAGTACTCCACAACCCCACGAAGAAGAACTAGGTCGGATTAGACCCATTCGTTCTTGAATATATGGTGGCTAACCTGTTCACAAAACAGAGCGAGAAGAGAAGGCAAAGCACGAACGAAGAACTAAAGAACAACCTACGACAATCATTACTCCAACACCGTGTTCACTTCCCGGACTCCGCCGAGAAGAGACCATCATGGTAACACATGCAGTTGATTCATTTTAATTAAGTTAAGGTTCAAGTTATCTACAACCGGACATTAACAAATTCCCATCTGCCCATAACCGCGAGCACGGCTTTCGAAAGTTCAAATCCCTGCATGGGGGTCCCAACTTAGCCCATCTCAAGCTCCCACGGTCAACGAAGGATAAACCTTCGCCTGAGACATTCCGATCAGACTCGGCATCCCGGTTCTACAAGAGAACTTCGACAAAGATAAAACAAGTCCAGCAACACCGCCCGAATGTGTCGACAAATCCCGATAGGATCTGCACATACCTCGTTCTCAGGGCACACTCAGATAGGTCAAGCTACGAGTAAAACCAACCCTCGAGTTTCCCCGAGGTGGCCCCGCAGGCTGCCCAGTTCGGACCAACACTCAGTGGAGCACTGGCCCAGGGGGGGTTTAAATAAAGATGAACCTTGGGCTCCGGAAACCCAAGGGAAAAAGGGGCTTGGTGGCAAATGGTAAAGCCAAGGTTGGGCATTGCTGGAGGAGTTTTATTGAAGGCGAACTGTCAAGGGGTTCCCATTATCACCCAACCGCGTAAGGAACGCAAAATCCGGGAACATAACACCGATATGACGGAAACTAGGGCGGCAAGAGTGGAACAAAACACTAGGCAAAAGGCTGAGCCTTCCACCCTTACCAAGTATATAGATGCATTAAGATAACAAGATAATATAGTGATATCCCAACAAGAAAATAATGTTCCAACAAGGAACGGTCTCCAATCTTCACCTCCAGCTAGCAACGCTATAAGAGAGGCTGAGCAAAGCGGTAACATAGCCAATCAACGGTTTGCTAGGACATGGTGGGTTAGAGGTTTGACATGGCAATTTGGGAGGCATGACAAGCAAGTGGTAGGCATCATAGCATAGGCATAGCAAAAGAGCGGGCATCTAGCAAGCAAAGATAGAAGTGATTTCGAGGGTATGATCATCTTGCCTGCAAAGTTGTCAGAGTTGACTTGGTCCTCGTAAGCAAACTCAACAGGCTCCTCGTTAGCGAATTCGTCTCCTGGCTCTACCCAAACAAGACAAACAAGCAAAAGGAACACAATCAACCACGTGCAAAACTCAAACAAATATGATGTAAACATGGTATGCTATGCGGGATGCGGTATGTGATGCATATGCAAGATTTGACAGGGAATGATTGAACCTGGCCTCAACTTGGAAATCCAAGTGTGCCACTAGAAAGGTGAGGTGATTTTGGTTGAAATCGATATAAAGAACACCGGAATCGGATGCACGGTTTGGAAATGGCAAGAAAAACAAATATGGCACCGGTCTGCAATAAACAGCAAGTAACCATCTAAATGCATCAAGTTAATTATTCTACAACACTCAAACATGACAACAAAATACATGGCAGGGATCCACTCATGATGCTTGACAAAAGATGAACACTGAGCTATGGCCAATTCATCCATTAACAGGTTCAACCAAGCATGGCAAAAGTGCAAATGATAAACAGGTTTCAGACTTAGTGAAATTAACACAAGCCTGGAATTTTAGATCAGGTAGCAAACTTTGGAGCATGAAAACTATATGCTACAGGAACTTAACATGGCAAAGCAAGGCATGACATGAAGCTACTCAAAGAGTTTAACAAAAGTCCCTTAGTGACCTTGAGCCAAAAGGGATCAGAAAATACAATTGCAAGCATGTGAACATGGCAAAAACACAATCAGGTTACCGACTTAGTGAAAAACTGGAGCATGCATATCTGTTAACGAGTAGGCATGTTTACGAGCTCGATGTACTCACTACGGAGCATGGCATGACCAACTAAGCATACACCCATTAAGAATACACATTATATAAGCTATACATGGCAAGAACAATAACATAGCATGCACGGATCAACAACAACATCCTCGACAAAATCGCTCACAAGTAAACAATCTGCCAGGATTCACGAAATAGCAAAAGTAGAGCTCGATTGACTCAAGCTATGGTGCTCCATAATTGCAAACAAAGACATGTATGGATAGAGCACCACAATGTTAACAAATCATCCTTACTGATCATCTTTAAAATAGGCACAGATCACTAGGAAACAACATGAACATATGACATATTGATAAAACAGATCAAGGACTTAGAGAAATTCTAAGTCCCTGAAATCAGCATTAACGAATGCACTACTTTGCAAGCTTGTGCTAGTCACCACACACATCACAAAAATACATGGTAAGCACCTCTGTAAAGATGGCATGGCATATAACAAAACTCATGTAGAGCTCAGGGGCATATCATGCACACATTAATCATGGCAAAAATGACAGATAGCTATTCGGTGCAACAGATCTGACAAATAACTCAAATAGCTCTCTTCCAACAGCATTTCGGGCATCAAGATGAGCTCAAATGAAAATTATGCAATGAGATGAAATGATGTACTCTCTGAGACAAACATTTTGATATGCTACACGCTCAAATCAGAGTTACGGGTGCAAAGTTATAGCATGAACAAGAATGCAAAATATCTAGGGTTTGGGGCAAAAGTCAACCGAATCAGATCTGGATCCGGATCGGCACTGTAGTGGCGCGGACTTCGAGGATCACCGGGCTGGTCGCCGGACTTGTCGTTCGCCGAAGTTCGAAGCGGGGGGCCGGATCCCTCACCGGAGGAGACGCCGGCGTGGAGGAGGAGGCCGGAGCCGGTGCGGGGCGGCGCCGAAGCGGCGGCGGCGTCGGGCGGCGGAAGCGGCGCGGCGGGGCGGCGAGCTAGGCGGGCGGCGGCCGGCGACATCGAGGCGGAGCAGCGAGGTAAAGACGGCGGCGCGGCGAGGAGCTCGCCGGCTCGGGCGGAGAAGAAGCAGGCGCGGGCGGCGCAGAGGGAACGGGCTCGGGGGCCCGCGGCGGGCCGAGCAGGCCGGCGGCGGGGGAGCTCCCGACGCGACACGTGGCGTGTGTCACTGGCCGGGCGCGGCGGCGCGAAGCGTCCGGTCAAGGACGGACATGTCCGGCGCGGCGCGAGGCGATTTTTAGTGTTTAGGGAAGAAGGAGATCCGGGAATTTCGGGAGAGGGTCTATATATAGGCATAGGGGGAGCTAGGAGAGTCCAAATGAGGTGCAGTTTTCGGCCACGTGATCGTAAGCGAACGCTCTAGATGATGGAGAGAGTTTAGGTGGGTTTTGGGCCAAATTGGAGGGGTGTTGGGATACAACACACACGAGGCCTTCTCGGTCCCTCGGTTAACCGTTGGAGTATCAAACGAAGTCCAAATGGCACAATACTTGACAGGCCGTCTATAGGAAGTAAACCAAGGCCGCTTGGAAAGTCTCGGTCCAATCTGGAAATGTTTAACCCCCACACACGAAAAGAAGGTAGAAAGGACCACCGGAGGAGATAGGAGCACCGGAATGCAAAACGGACAACGGGGAAAATGCTCGGATGCATTAGACGAACACGTAGCAAATGCAATGCACATGATGACATGATATGAGATGCATGACAATGACAACAACACATGAAGACAAAAACCCGAACCCAAGGAAATAAAATAACTTAGTGCCGGAAACGTCAAGAGATGGACTACAAATTAGGTAAATTACATCCGGGGTGTTACAATAGTCCACCAGTACGAAAGGATCTCGTCCCGAGATCTAGGACTGGAGGAACTTCGGGTACTCAGAACGGAGGTGATCCTCGCGTTCCTAGGTGGCTTCACGGTCGGAATGGTGTGACCACTTGACTTTGAGGAATTTGATTGACGTATAGCGAGTCTTGCGTTCAGTCTCTTCAAGAATAGCAGCGGGGTGCTCACGGTAAGAAAGGTCTTCTTGGAGATCAATTTCTTCGAAGTTTACGGTGTGGTCAGGAGTCTTGAAGCACTTGCGGAGCTGAGAGACATGGAACACGTTGTGCACATTCGCAAAGATTGAAGGAAGCTCGAGTTGATAGGCGAGATCACCTCTCTTGCTGACAATTTTGAAAGGACCCACGTATCTAGGGGCAAGCTTCCCTTTCATACCGAAGTGATGAGTACCTTTCATTGGAGAGACGCGGAGGTAAACATGGTCTCCGATCTCGAAAGCCAAATCACGGTGCTTACTATCATAGTAGCTCTTCTGGCGCGATTGCGCTGCTTTGATGTTATCATGAATGACTTTGCACATTTCCTCAGCCTCTGTGATCAAGTCATTTCCCAGAAGTTGACATTCACCGGTTTCTGACCAGTTGAGAGGAGTACGACACTTCCCGCCATAGAGAATTTCGAATGGTGCCTTGTCCGAACTTGCTTGAAAACTGTTGTTGTAGGAGAATTCGGCATACGGAAGACAATCCTCCCACTTCATACCGAAGGAGATCACACAAGCCCTGAGCATATCTTCGAGAATCTGATTGACACGCTCGACTTGACCGCTAGTTTGAGGATGGAAAGCTATGCTGAAGTAGATGTTGGTGCCCATGGCCTTCTGAAAAGAATCCCAAAACTTGGAGGTAAATATGCTGCCACGGTCTGAAGAGATCACCTGTGGAATGCCATGCAGACAGACAATCCGAGAGGTATAAAGCTCCGCCAATTGAACTGCATTGATAGACTCTTTGATAGGCAGAAATTGAGCCACTTTAGTGAGTTTGTCGATGACAACGAATATAGCATCGTTGCCACACTTGGACTTTGGAAACCCAGTCACGAAGTCCATCTCAATGTGGACAAACTTCCATTCTGGAATGGCAAGAGGTTGGAGGAGATCAGCTGGACTTTCGTGTTCTACCTTTACTCTTCTGCAGACATCACATTCATTCATGAATTGAGCAATCTCGCGCTTCATTCAAGTCCACCAATAAGCCTGCTTGAGGTCCTGATACATCTCCGTACTCCCAGGGTGGTTAGAGAGGAGTGAATTGTGAGCCTCATTCATGATAACTTTACGAAGGTCACCTTTGGGCACAACAATACGATCCTCTAAGAAGAGAGTATCCTTGTCATCAAGGCGGTAGCACTTGTACTTGGGTTGACTCTTGGCAATCCCAATCTTCACCTTCTTCACAATAGCATCAAGAAGTTGAGCCTCGCGAATCTGATCTTACAAGGTATGAGAGATTTGAAGGTTGGCGAGGAAACCTTGAGGAACAACTTGCAGATTGAGTTTGCGGAAAGCTTCACAAAGCTCAGGTTGGTAAGGCTTGAGAATCAGACTGTTGCAGTAAGCCTTCCTGCTCAGAGCGTCAGCAATCACATTGGCCTTGCCTGGAGTATACTCGATACTCGGATTATACTCTTGAATCATATCGACCCAGCGAGTCTGCCTGAGGTTGAGATTAGGCTGAGTGAAGATGTACTTGAGACTCTTGTGGTCAGTGAAGATGTCCACTTTTCTTCCCAATAAGAGATGTCTCCAAGTCAAAAGAGCATGCACAACTGCCGCCAACTCGAGGTCATGAGTGGGGTAGTTCTTCTCGTTGGGCTTCAACTAACGAGAGGTATAAGCCACAACTTTCTTCTCTTGCATCAACACTGCACCAAGACCTTGAAGAGAGGCATCACAGAAGACCTCGAACGGTTTGGATTCATCAGGAGGAGTCAGAACTAGAGCAGTGACCAATTTCTCTTTCAAAGTGTTGAAAGCGATGTCACATTCCGGAGAACAACGTACTTGATGTGTTTCTGGAGAAGGTTTGAAAGAGGCTTCGCGATCTTTGAAAAGTTCTCAACGAACCTTTGACAGTAGCTTGCGAGACCGAGGAAGCTGCGGAGTTGCTTCATGTTCTGAGGTGGTTCCCAATTCACAATTGCAGACACCTTCTCAGGATTCACCGCAATGCCCTTGGCAGAGATGATATGCCCAAGATAGAGAACCTCATCGAGCCAAAACTCACACTTTGAGAACTTGGCGTAGAACTGATGTTCCCTGAGCTTATCGAGCACCAAACGCAAGTGCTTGGCATGATCTTCCTTGTTCCTCGAAAAGACCAGAATGTCGTCAAGATAGACCAAAACAAAGTCATTTGTGTAGGTGTTGAAGATTAAGTTCATCATGCGAGAGAAAGTCGGAGGAGCGTTGACGAGGCCAAAAGACATGACAGTGTATTCATATGAACCATAGCTTGTTCTGAAAGCCGTCTTGGGAATATCTTGCTCACGGATTCGAATCTGGTGATAGCCCATACGGAGATCAAGCTTGGAGAATACTTGGGCACCTTTGAGTTGTTCGAATAGATCATTGATGTTGGGAAGTGGGTACTTGTTCTTGATAGTCTTCTTGTTCAATGGACGGTAGTCAACATAAAGTCGGTCCATTCCATCCTTCTTCTTCACAGAAAGTACTCCACAACCCCACGGAGAAGAACTAGGTCAGATTAGATCCATTCGTTCTTGAATATATGGTGGCTAACCTATTCGCAAAAGAGAGCGAGGAGAGAAGGCAAAGCACGAACGAAGAACTAAAGAACAACCTACGACAATCATTACTCCAACACCGTGTTCACTTCCCGGACTCCGTCGAGAAGAGACCATCATGGTAACACACGCAGTTGATTCATTTTAATTAAGTTAAGGTTCAAGTTATCTACAACTGGACATTAACAAATTCCCATCTGCTCATAACCGCGGGCACGGCTTTCGAAAGTTCAAATCCCTGCAGGGGGGTCCCAACTGAGCCCATCTCAAGCTCTCACGGTCAACGAAGGATAAACCTTCGCCCGAGACATTCCGATCAGACTCGGCATCCCGGTTCTACAAGACAACTTCGACAAAGATAAAACAAGTCCAGCAACACCGCCCGAATGTGCCCACAAATCCCGATAGGAGCCGCACATACCTCGTTCTCAGGGCACACTCAGATAGGTCAAGCTACGAGTAAAACCAACCCTCGAGTTTCCCCGAGGTGGCCCCGCAGGCTGCCCAGTTCGGACCAACACTCAGTGGAGCACTGGCCCAGGTGGTTTTAAATAAAGATGAACCTTGGGCTCCGGAAACCCAAGGGAAAAAGAGGCTAGGTGGCAAATGGTAAAGCCAAGGTTGGGCATTGCTGGAGGAGTTTTATTCAAGGCGAACTGTCAAGGGGTTCCCATTATCACCCAACCGCGTACGGAACGCAAAGTCCGGGAACATAACACCGATATGACGGAAACTAGGGCGGCAAGAGTGGAACAAAACACTAGGCAAAAGGCCGAGCCTTCCACCCTTTACCAAGTATATAGATGCATTAAGATAACAAGATAATATAGTGATATCCCAACAAGAAAATAATGTTCCAACAAGGAACGGTCTCCAATCTTCACCTGCAGCTAGCAACGCTATAAGAGGGGCTGAGCAAAGCGGTAACATAGCCAATCAACGGTTTTCTAGGACATGGTGGGTTAGAGGTTTGACATGGCAATTTGGGAGGCATGACAAGCAAGTGGTAGGCATCGTAGCATAGGCATAGCAAAAGAGCGGGCATCTAGCAAGCAAAGATAGAAGTGATTTCGAGGGTATGATCATCTTGCCTGCAAATTGTCAGAGTTGACTTGGTCCTCGTAAGCAAACTCAACGGGCTCCTCGTTAGAGAACTCGTCTCCTGGCTCTAACCAAACAAGACAAACAAGCAAAAGGAACACAATCAACCATGTGCAAAACTCAAACAAATATGATGCAAACATGGTATGCTATGTGGGATGCGGTATGTGATGCATATGCAAGATTTGATAGGGAATGGTTGAACCTGGCCTCAACTTGGAAATCCAAGTGCGCCACTGGAAAGGTGAGGTGATTTCGGTTGAAATCGATATAAAGAACACCGGAATCGGATGCACGGTTTGGAAATGGCAAGCAAAACAAATATGGCACCGGTTTGCGATAAACAGCAAGTAGCCATTTAAATGCATCAAGTTAATTATTCTACAACACTCAAACATGACAACAAAATACATGGCAGGGATCCACTCATGATGCTTGACAAAAGATGAACACTGAGCTATGGCCAATTCATCCATTAACAGGTTCAACCAAGCATGGCAAAAGTGCAAATGATAAACAGGTTTCAGACTTAGTGAAATTAACACAAGCCTGGAATTTTAGATCAGGTAGCAAACTTTGGAGCACGAAAACTATATGCTACAGGAACTTAACATGGGAAAGCAAGGCATGACATGAAGCTACTCAAAGAGTTTAACAAAAGTCCCTTAGTGACCTTGAGCGAAAAGGGATCAGAAAATACAATTGCAAGCATGTGAACATGGCAAAAACACAATCAGGTTACCGACTTAGTGAAAAACCAGAGCATGCATATCTGTTAACGAGTAGGCATGTTTACGAGCTCGATGTACTCACTACGGAGCATGGCATGACCAACTAAGCATACACCCATCAAGAATAGACATTATATAAGCTATACATGGCAAGAACAACAACATAGCATGCACGGATCAACAACAACATCCTCGACAAAATCGCTCACAAGTAAACAATCTGCCAGGATTCACGAAATAGCAAAAGTAGAGCTCGATTGACTCCAGCTATGGTGCTCCATAATTGCAAACAAAGACATGTATGGATAGAGCACCACAATGTTAACAAATCATCCTTACTGATCATCCTTAAAATAGGCACGGATCACTAGGAAACAACATGAACATATGACATATTGATAAAAACAGATCAAGGACTTAGAGAAATTCTAAGTCCCTGAAATCAGCATTAACGAATGCACTACTTTGCAAGCTTGTGCTAGTCACCAAACACATCACAAAAATACATGGTAAGCACCTCTGTAAAGATGGCATGGCATATAACAAAACTCATGTAGAGCTCAGGGGCATATCATGCACACATTAATCATGGCAAAAATGACAGATAGCTATTCGGTGCAACAGATCTGACAAATAACTCAAATAGCTCTCTTCCAACAGCATTTCGGGCATCAAGATGAGCTCAAATGAAAATGGTGCAATGAGATGAAATGATGTACTCTCTGAGACGAACATTTTGATATGCTACACGCTCAAATCAGAGTTACGGGTGCAAAGTTATAGCATGAACAAGAATGCAAAATATCTAGGGTTTGGGGCAAAAGTCAACCGAATCAGATCTGGATCCGGATCGGCACTGTAGCGGCGCGGACTTCAAGGATCGCCGGGCTGGTCGCCGGACATGTCGTTTGCCGGAGTTCGAAGCGGGGCGGCCGGATCCCTCATCGGAGGAGACGCCGGCGTGGAGGAGGAGGCCGGAGCCGGTGCGGGGCGGCGCCGAAGCCGCGGCGGCGTCGGGCGGCGGAAGCGGCGAGCTAGGCGGGCGGCGGCCGGCGACGTCGAGGCGGAGCGGCGAGGTAAAGACGGCGGCGCGGCGAGGAGCTCGCCGGCTCGGGCGGAGAAGGGGCAGGCGTGGGCGGCGCAGACGGAACGAGCTCGGGGGCCCGCGGCGGGCCGAGCGGGCCGGCGGCGGGGGAGGTCCCGGCGCGACACTTGGCGCGGTGTCACTGGCTGGGCGCGGCGGCGCGAAGCGTCCGGCCAAGGACGGACATGTCCGGCGTGGCGCGAGGCGATTTTAGGGTTTGGGGAAGAAGGAGATCCGGGAATTTTGGGAGAGGGTCTATATATAGGCATTGGGGGAGCTAGGAGAGTCCAAATGAGGTGCGGTTTCCGGCCACGCGATCGTGAGCGAACGCTCTAGATGATGGAGAGAGTTTAGGTGGGTTTTGGGCCAAATTGGAGGTGCGTTGGGCTGCAACACACACGAGGCCTTCTCGGTCCCTCGGTTAACCGTTGGAGTATTAAACGAAGTCCAAATGGCACGAAACTTGACAGGCGGTCTACCGGTAGTAAACCAAGGCCACGTGGCAAGTCTCGGTCCAATCCGGAAATGTTTAACCCTCACACACGAAAAGAAGGTAGAAAGGACCACCAGAGGAGATAGGAGCACCGGAATGCAAAACAGACAATGGGGAAAATGCTCGGATGCATGAGACGAACGCGTATGCAAATGCAATGCACATGATGACATGATATGAGATGCATGACAACGACAACAACACACGGAGACAAAAACCCGAACCCAAGGAAATAAAATAACTTAGTGCCGGAAACGGCAAGAGTTGGACTACAAATTAGGTAAATTACATCCGGGGTGTTACAACAATCCACCACTACGAAAGGATCTCGTCCCGAGATCTATGACAGGAGGAACACCGGGTACTCAGAACGGAGGTGATCCTCGCGTTCCTAGGTGGCTTCACGGTCGGAATGGTGTGACCACTTGACTTTGAGGAATTTGATTGACTTATAGCGAGTCTTGCGTTCAGCCTCTTCAAGAATAGCAACGGGGTGCTCACGGTAAGAAAGGTCTTCTTGGAGATCAATTTCTTTGAAATTTACGGTGCGGTCAAGAGTCTTGAAGCACTTGCGGAGCAGAGAGACATAGAACACGTCGTGCACATTTGCAAAGTTTGAAGGAAGCTCGAGTTGATAGGCGAGATCGCCTCTCTTGCTAACGATTTTGAAAGGACCCGCGTATCTAGGGGCAAGCTTTCCTTTGATACCGAAGCGACGAGTATCTTTCATTGGAGAGACGCGGAGGTAAACATGGTCTCCGATCTTGAAAGCCAAATCACGGTGCTTACTATCATAGTAGCTCTTCTGGCACGATTGCGCTGCTTTGAGGTTATCACGAATGACTTTGCACATTTCCTCTGCCTCTGTGATCAAGTCATTTCCCAAAAGTTGACGTTCACCAGTTTCTAACCAGTTGAGAGGAGTACGGCACTTCCTGCCATAGAGAATTTCGAAAGGTGCCTTGCCCAAACTTGCTTGAAAACTGTTGTTGTAGGAGAATTCGGCATATGGAAGACAATCCTGCCACTTCATACCGAAGGAGATCACACAAGCCCTGAGCATATCTTCGAGAATCTGATTGACACGCTCGACTTGACCGCTAGTTTGAGGATGGAAAGCTATGCTGAAGCAGATGTTGGTGCCCATGGCCTTCTGAAAAGAATCCCAAAACTTGGAGGTAAAGATGCTTCCACGGTCTGAAGAGATCACCTGTAGAATGCCGTGCAGAGAGACAATCCGAGAGGTATAAAGCTCCGCGAATTGAACTGCATTGATAGACTCTTTGATAGGCAGAAAGTGAGCCACTTTAGTGAGTTTGTCGATGACGACGAATATAGCATCATTGCCACGCTTGGACTTTGGAAACCCAGTCACGAAGTCCATCTCCATGTGGACAAAGGTTGGAGGAGACCAGCTGGCCTTTGGTGTTCTACCTTCACTCTTCTGCACACATCACATTCATTCATGAATTGAGCAATCTCGTGCTTTAGTCGAGTCCACCAATAAGCCTGCTTGAGGTCCTGATACATCTTCGTACTCCCAGGGTGGATGGAGAGGAGTGAATTGTGAGCCTCATTCATGATAACTTTACGAAGGTCACCTTTGCGCACAACAATATGATCCTCAAAGAAGACAGTATCCTTGTCATCAAGGCGGTAGCACTTGTACTTGGGTTGACTCTTGGCAATCCCAATCTTCACCTTCTTCACCATAGCATCAAGAAGTTGAGCCTCGCGAATCTGATCTTGCAAGGTAGGAGAGATTTGAAGGTTGGCGAGGAAACCTTGAGGAACAACTTGTAGATAGAGTTTGCGGAAAGCTTCACAAAGCTCAGGTTGGTAAGGCTTGAGTATCAGACTATTGCAGTAAGCCTTCCTGCTCAAAGCGTCAGCAATCACATTGGCCTTGCCTGGAGTATACTCGATACTCGGATTATACTCTTGAATCATTTCGACCCAGCGAGTCTGCCTGAGGTTGAGATTAGGCTGAGTGAAGATGTACTTGAGACTCTTGTGGTCAGTGAAGATGTCCACTTTTCTTCCCAATAAGAGATGCCTCCAAGTCAAAAGAGCATGCACAACTGCCGCCAACTCGAGGTCATGAGTGGGGTAGTTCTTCTCGTTGGGCTTCAACTGACGAGAGGTATAAGCCACAAATTTCTTTTGTTGCATCAACACTGCACCAAGACCTTGAAGAGAGAGGCATCGCAGAAGACCTCGAACGGTTTAGATTCATCAGGAGGAGTCAGAACTGGAGCAGTGACCAATTTCTCCTTCAAAGTGTTGAAAGCGATGTCACATTCCGGAGACCGAACGTACTTGACATGTTTCTAGAGCAGGTTTGAAAGAGGCTTCGCGATCTTTGAAAAGTTCTCAACGAACCTTCGACAGTAGCTTGCGAGACCGAGGAAGCTGCGGAGTTGCTTCACGTTCTGAGGTGGTTCCCAATTCACAATTGCAGACACCTTCTCAGGATTCACCGCAATGCCCTTGGCAGAGATGATATGCCCAAGATAGAGAACCTCATCGAGCCAAAACTCGCACTTTGAGAACTTGGCGTAGAACTGATGTTCCCTGAGCTTATCAAGCCCCAAACGCAAGTGCTTGGCATGATCTTCCTTGTTCTTTGAAAAGACCAGAATGTCGTCGAGATAGACCAAAACGAAGTCATTTGTGTAGGCGTTGAAGATGAAGTTCATCATGCGAGAGAAAGTCGGAGGAGCGTTGATGAGGCCAAAAGAAATGACAGTGTATTCATATGAACCATAGCTTGTTCTGAAAGCCGTCTTGGGAATATCTTGCTCGCGGATTCGAATCTGGTGATAGCCCATACGGAGATCAAGCTTGGAGAATACTTGTGCACCTTTGACTTGTTCGAACAGATCATTGATGTTGGGAAGTGGGTACTTGTTCTTGATAGTCTTCTTGTTCAATGGACGGTAGTCAACACAAAGTCGGTCCGTTCCATCCTTCTTCTTCACAGAAAGTACTCCACAACCCCACAGAGAAGAACTAGGTCGGATTAGACCCATTCGTTCTTGAATATATGGTGGCTAACCTGTTCGCAAAAGAGAGCAAGAAGAGAAGGCAAAGCACGAATGAAGAACTAAAGCACAACCTACGACAATCATTACTCCAACACCGTGTTCACTTCCCGGACTCCGCCAAGAAGAGACCATCATGGTAACACACGCAGTTGATTCATTTTAATTAAGTTAAGGTTCAAGTTATCTACAACCGGACATTAACAAATTCCCATCTGCCCATAACCGCGGGGACGACTTTTGAAAGTTCAAATCCCTGCAGGGGGGTCCCAACTTAGCCCATCTCATGCTCTCACGGTCAATGAAGGATAAACCTTCGCCCGAGACATTCCGATCAGACTCGGCATCCCGGTTCTAAAAGACAACTTCGACAAAGATAAAACAAGTCCAGCAACACCGCCCGAATGTGCCGACAAATCCCGATAGGAGCTGCACATACCTCGTTCTCAGGGCACACTCAGATAGGTCAAGCTACGAGTAAAACCAACCCTCGAGTTTCCCCGAGGTGGCCCCGCAGGCTGCCCAGTTCGGACCAACACTCAGTGGAGCACTGGCCCAGGGGGGTTTAAATGAAGATGAACCTTGGGCTCCGGGAACCCAAGGGAAAAAGAGGCTAGGTGGCAAATGGCAAAGCCAAGATTGGGCATTGCTGGAGGAGTTTTATTCAAGGCGAACTGTCAAGGGGTTCCCATTATCACCCAACCATGTAAGGAACGCAAAATCCGGGAACATAACACCGATATGACGGAAACTAGGGCGGCAAGAGTGGAACAAAACACTAGGCAAAAGAACGAGCCTTCCACCCTTTACCAAGTATATAGATGCATTAAGATAACAAGATAATATAGTGATATCCCAACAAGAAAATAATGTTCCAACAAGGAACGGTCTCCAATCTTCACCTGCAGCTAGCAACGCTATAAGAGGGGCTGAGCAAAGCGGTAACATAGCCAATCAACGGTTTGCTAGGACATGGTGGGTTAGAGGTTTGACATGGCAATTTGGGAGGCATGACAAGCAAGTGGTAGGCATCATAGCATAGGCATAGCAAAAGAGCGGGCATCTAGCAAGCAAAGATAGAAGTGATTTCGAGGGTATGATCATCTTGCCTGCAAAGTTGTCAGAGTTGACTTGGTCCTCATAAGCAAACTGAACGGGCTCCTCGTTAGCGAACTCGTCTCCTGGCTCTACCCAAACAAGACAAACAAGCAAAAGGAACACAATCAACCATGTGCAAAACTCAAACAAATATTATGCAAACATGGTATGCTATGCGGGATGCAGTATGTGATGCATATGCAAGATTTGACAGGGAATGATTGAACCTGGCCTCAACTTGGAAATCCAAGTGTGCCACTGGAAAGGTGAGGTGATTTCGGTTGAAATCGATATAGAGAACACCGGAATCGGATGCACAGTTTGGAAATGGCAAGCAAAACAAATATGGCACCAGTCTGTGATAAACAGCAAGTAGCCATCTAAATGCATCAAGTTAATTATTCTACAACACTCAAACATGACAACGAATTACATGGCAGGGATCCACTCATGATGCTTGACAAAAGATGAACACTGAGCTATGGCCAATTCATCCATTAACAGGTTCAACCAAGCATGGAAAAAGTGAAAATGATAAACAGGTTTCAAACTTAGTGAAATTAACACAAGCCTGGAATTTTAGATCAGGTAACAAACTTTGAAGGATGAAAACTATATGCTACAGGAACTTAACATGGCAAAGCAAGGAATGACATGAAGCTACTCAAAGAGGTTAACAAAAGTCCCTTAGTGACCTTGAGCCAAAAGGGATCAGAAAATACAATTGCAAGCATGTGAACATGGCAAAAACACAATCAGGTTACCGACTTGGTGAAAAACTGGAGCGTGCAAATCTGTTAACGAGTAGGCATGTTTACGAGCTCGATGTACTCACTACGGAGCATGGCATGACCAACTAAGCATACACCCATCAAGAATACACATTATATAAGCTATACATGGCAAGAACAACAACATAGCATGCACGGATCAACAACAACATCCTCGACAAAATCGCTAACAAGTAAACAATCTGCCAGGATTCACGAAATAGCAAAAGTAGAGCTCGATTGACTCAAGCTATGGTGCTCCATAATTGCAAGCAAAGACATGTATGGATAGAGCACCACAATGTTAACAAATCATCCTTACTGATCATCCTCAAAAGAGGCACGGATCACTAGGAAACAACATGAACATATGACATATTGATAAAAACAGATCAAGGACTTAGAGAAATTCTAAGTCCCTGAAATCAGCATTAACGAATGCACTACTTTGCAAGCTTGTGCTAGTCACCACACACATCACAAAAATACATGGTAACCACCTCTGTAAAGATGGCATGGCATATAACAAAACTCATGTAGAGCTCAGGGGCATATCATGCACACATTAATCATGGCAAAAATGAAAGATAGCTATTTGGTGCAGCAGATCTGACAAATAACTCAAATAGCTCTCTTCCAACAGCATTTCGGGCATCAAGATGAGCTCAAATGAAAATGATGCAATGAGATGAAATGATGTACTCTCTGAGACAAACATTTTGATATGCTACACGCTCAAATCGGAGTTACGGGTGCAAATTTATAGCATGAACAAGAATTCGAAATATCTAGGGTTTGGGGCAAAAGTCAACCGAATCAGATCTGGATTCGGATCGGCATTGTAGTGGCACGGACTTCGAGGATCACCGGGCTGGTCACCGGACTTGTCGTTCGCCGGAGTTCGAAGCGGGGCGGCCGGATCCCTCACCGGAGGAGACGCTGACGTGGAGGAGGAGGCCGGAGCCGGTGCGGGGCGGCGTCGGGCGGCGGATGCGGTGCGGCGGGGCGGCGAGCTAGGCGGGCGGCGGCCGGCAATGTCGAGGCGGAGCGGCGAGGTAAAGACGGCGGCGTGGCGAGGAGCTCGCCGGCTCGGCCGGAGAAGAGGCAGGCGCGGGCGGTGTAGAGGGAACGGGCTCGAGGGCCCGCGGCGGGGGAGCTCCCGGCGCGACACGTGGCACGGTGTCACTGGCTAGGCGCGGCGGCGCGAAGCGTCCGGCCAGGGACGGACATCTCCGGCGCGGCGCGAGGCGATTTTTAGGGTTTGGGGAAGAAGGAGATCCGGGAATTTCGGGAGACGGTCAATATATAGGCATAGGGGGAGCTAGGAGAGTCCAAATGAGGTGCGGTTTTCGGCCACGCGATCGTGATCGAACGCTCTAGATGATGGAGAGGGTTTAGGTGGGTTTTGGGCCAAATTGGAGGGGTGTTGGGCTGCAACACACACAAGGCCTTCTCGGTCCCTCGGTTAATCGTTGGAGTATCAAACAAAGTCCAAATGGCACGAAACTTGACAGGCGGTCTACCGGTAGTAAACCAAGGCCGCTTGGCAAGTCTCAGTCCAATCCGGAAATGTTTAACCCCCACACACGAAAAGAAGGTAGAAAGGACCACCAGAGGAGATAGGAGCACCGGAATGCAAAACGGACAACGGGGAAAATACTCGGATGGATGAGACGAACACGTATGCAAATGCAATGCACATGGTGACATGATATGAGATGCATGACAACGACAACAACACACGGAGACAAAAACCCGAACCCAAGGAAATAAAATAACTTAGTGCCGAAAATGGCAAGAGTTGGACTACAAATTAGGTAAATTACATTCGGGGTGTTACAACACTCCACCACTACGAAAGGATCTCGTCCCGAGATCTAGGACTAGAAGAACGTCGGGTACTCAGAACGAAGGTGATCCTCGCGTTCTCAGGTGGCTTCACGGTCGGAATGGTGTGACCACTTGACTTTGAGGAATTTGATTGACTTATAGCGAGTCTTGCATTCAGTCTCTTCAAGAAGAGCAACAGGGTGCTCATGGTAAGAAAGGTCTTCTTGGAGATCAATTTCTTTGAAGTTTATGGTGCGGTCAGGCGTCTTGAAGCACTTGCGGAGCTGAGAGACATGGAACTCGTCGTGCACATTTGCAAAGTTTGAAGGAAGCTCGAGTTGATAGGCGAGATCGCCTCTCTTGCTGACGATTTTGAAAGGACCCACGTATCTAGGGGCAAGCTTCCCTTTGATACCGAAGCGACGAGTACCTTTCATTGGAGAGACGCGGAGGTAAACATGGTCTCCGATCTCGAAAGCCAAATCACGGTGCTTACTATCATAGTAGCTCTTCTGGCGTGTTTGCGCTGCTTTGAGGTTATCATGAATGACTTTGCACATTTCCTCTGCCTCTCTGATCAAGTCATTTCCCAGAAGTTGATGTTCACCGGTTTCTGACCAGTTGAGAGGAGTACGGCACTTCCTGACATAGAGAATTTTGAATGGTGCCTTTCCCGAACTTGCTTGAAAACTGTTGTTGTAGGAGAATTCGGCATATGGAGGACAACCCTCCCACTTCATACCAAAGGAGATCACACAAGCCCTGATTGACACGCTCGACTTGACCGCTAGTTTGAGGATGGAAAGCTGTGCTAAAGCAGATGTTGGTGCCCATGGCCTTCTGAAAAGAATCCCAAAACTTGGAGGTACAGATGCTGCCACGGTCTGAAGAGATCACCTGTGGAATGCCGTGCAGAGATACAATCCGAGAGGTATAACGCTCCACCAATTGAACTGCATTGATAGACTCTTTGATAGGCAGAAAGTGAGCCACTTTAGTGAGTTTGTCGATGACAACGAAAATAGCATCATTGCCACGCTTGGACTTTGGAAACCCAGTCACGAAGTCCATCTCAATGTGGACAAACTTCGATTCTGGAATGGCAAGAGGTTGGAGGAGACCAGCTAGCCTTTGGTGTTCTGCCTTCACTCTTCTGCAGACATCACATTCATTCATGAATTGAGCAATCTCGCCCTTCATTCGAGTCCACCAATAAGCCTGCTTGATGTCCTGATATATCTTCGTACTCCCAGGGTGGATGGAGAGGGGTGAATTGTGAGCCTCATTCATGATAACTTTACGAAGGTCACCTTTGGGCACAACAATAAGATCCTCGAAGAAGACAGTATCCTTGTCATCAAGGCGTTAGCACTTGTACTTGGGTTGACTCTTGGCAATCCCAATCTTCACCTTCTTTACCATAGCATCAAGAAGTTGAGCCTCGCGAATCTGATCTTCCAAGGTAGGAGAGATTTGAAGGTTGGCGAGGAAACCTTGAGGAACAACTTGCAGATTGAGTTTGCGGAAAGCTTCACAAAGCTCGGGTTGGTAAGGCTTGAGAATCAGACTGTTGCAGTAAGCCTTCCTGCTCAAAGCGTCAGCAATCACATTGGCTTGCCTGGAGTATACTCGATACTCGGATTATACTCTTGAATCATTTCGACCCAGCGATTCTTCCTGAGGTTGAGATTAGGCTGAGTGAAGATGTACTTGAGACTCTTGTGGTCAGTGAAGATGTCCACTTTTCTTCCCAATAAGAGATGTCTCCAAGTCAAAAGAGCATGCACAACTGCCGCCAACTCGAGGTCATGAGTGGGGTAGTTCTTCTTGTTGGGCTTCAACTGACGAGAGGTATAAGCCACAACTTTCTTCTCTTGCATCAACACTGCACCAAGACCTTGAAGAGAGGCATCGCAGAAGACCTCGAACAGTTTGGATTCATCAGGAGGAGTCAGAACTGGAGCAGTGACCAATTTATCTTTCAAAGTGTTGAAAGCGATGTCACATTCCGGAGACCAAACATACTTGACGTGTTTCTGGAGAAGGTTTGAAAGAGGCTTCGCGATCTTTGAAAAGTTCTCAACGAACCTTCGACAGTAGCTTGCGAGACCAAGGAAGCTGCGGAGTTGCTTCACGTTCTGAGGTGGTTCCCAATTCACAATTGCGGACACCTTCTCAGGATTCACCGCAATGCCCTTGGCAGAGATGATATGCCCAAGATAGAGAACCTCATCGAGCCAAAACTCGCACTTTGAGAACTTGGCATAGAACTGATGTTCCCTGAGCTTATCGAGCACCAAACGCAAGTGCTTGGCATGATCTTGCTTGTTCTTTGAAAAGACCAGAATATCGTCGAGATAGACCAAAAGGAAGTCATTTGTGTAGGCGTTGAAGATGAAGTTCATCATGCGAGAGAAAGTCGGAGGAGCGTTGACGAGGCCAAAAGACATGACAGTGTATTCATATGAACCATAGCTTGTTCTGAAAGCCGTCTTGGGGATATCTTGCTCACGGATTCGAATCTGGTGATAGCCCATACCGAGATCAAGCTTGGAGAATACTTGGGCACCTTTGAGTTGTTCGAACAGATCATTGATGTTGGGAAGTGGGTACTTGTTCTTGATAGTCTTCTTGTTCAATGGACAGTAGTCAACACAAAGTCGGTCCGTTCCATCCTTCTTCTTCACAGAAAGTACTCCACAACCACACGGAGAAGAACTAGGTTGGATTAGACCCATTCATTTTTGAATATCGAGTTGCTTCTTCAGCTCCTTCAACTCTTCAGGTCCGAGCTTGCAATGACGCTTGCAAACCGGTTCCGTGCGAGGTTCAAGATCGATGACGAATTCAACTGGCCGGTGCGGAGGCATTCCTAGAAGCTCTTCTGGAAAGACGTCTTGATATTCGCAAACGACTGGAATTTGAGAGATGGCATCCAGTTCACCTTTCTCATTGAGAGAAAACAGACGGATGGTATCATCATGAGCGGCAAAGACAATTACATCCTCAGACGAATGAGTCAATTGAATCTTCCTGGCTGCACAATCAAGCTGAGCCTTGTGCTTAGAAAGCCAATCCATTCCGAGAATAAGATCAATATCCGAGTTACCAAGGACCATTGGGGAAGAAAGGAACTTGTAGTCGCCCAAAGTGATAGTAACATCTGGAACCTCCTTGTTTGCCCAAATGAGAAGAAAGGAATTCATGCTTGGCAAAAAATGGCTTTGACATGAAACAATGCGATGCACCAATATCAAAAGGTACTTTTGCAGGAACATCATTAACAGGAAGGTTACCCATGATGACATCTGACGAGTCCTCTGCCTGAGCTGCATTCAGCAAGTTGACCTTGGCGTGCTTGGGGTTATGTTGACCACAGCTGTACTTGCCGATCTCACAGGAGGAGGAGGAGGGAGGCGCCTCTGATTGAAGCGCTTGTTGGCATAGTGACCCTTCTGTTGGCACTTGTTGCACGTGACCTCTGAAAGCGGACGGTGATACGGAGCACTCGATCTTGGAGCTTGAGACGAAGTCTTGTTCTGAAAGCCAGGGTTGGGTGGGTGGGAAGATCCACTGCCACCTTTGCTCTTCTGTTGATAAGGCTGACGGAACGGAGGAGGAGGAAGCCAATACTTCTGCTACTTAGCCACTTGAGTTGAGGAAGAAGGAGTAGCATCTCTGACTCGCTTCTTGGAAGCATCGCACTTCAGTTGAGCAGCCTCTTGCTTCAATGCCATGTTGTAAAACTCATCGTACCTCCTGGGCTCAAAGAGAACAAGAGCTAGCTGGATTTCTTCTCTGAGACCACCCCTGAACTGGTATATCATGCTCTTCTCGTCAGGGACGTCTTGCTTAGCAAAGTGGGCGAGCTTCTGAAACATCTTGTTGTAATCATAGACAGACATGGAGCCTTGCTTCAGGTTGCGGAATTCCTCACGCTTCTTTCAACCACGCTCCGAGGAATATGATGAGCTTTGAAGTCTTGACGGAATTCATCCCAGGTAATCACATGGCCTCCTCTGGAATCTTTGTACTGCTGAAACCATTCTGCAGCTTTGTCTTTGAGTTGGAAGGAAGCGAACTTGACAAAGTCCTCAGGCCTGACGTTACTGCACTCGAAATGCTTGCATAAGTCCACAAGCCAATCATCAGTGTCAGTTGCCTCAACGCAATTGCTGAAGGTCTTTGGCTGGTTAGCAAGGAACTGGTTGAGTGTAGCAAAGTGATTCTGATTGTTGCCTTGGTTGCCTTGGTTCGCTTGGTTGCGCTCTTGAAGAATTTGCATGATTAACTGCGTGTTTGCATTGGTAGAGGCCATCACAGCTTGCCATGCCTCCGGAGGTGGAGGTCGTGGTGGCGGATCAGGATTCGGAGTCGTGCGCGTTGGAGGGAGCCATCCTGAAGAGGTTGACATCCATTAGCACACTGATAGACAAAAATTGAAGCTGAATCCAATGGGTTGAAATTGCAACATATAGTCTTCACATCCGAACGGAATGAACGAATGCATTCCAATTGAAATGGTTACATGTCCATAAATTGAGAAGCCACCTAGAATTGATGTAGAAGAAAAACAACAACAAGGTACGGAACAAGAACGAATACTCGGTAAGGATCGCCCAATCTCAAACCAAATATCCGTGGAAGAAGAACTAGAGCTACAAGAATTCCCACCTATGAAACTCCCGAACCTTTCCGGTTATGCAATCAGGTGTTGGGGATACAGGGGAAGCATAATATCTCACCCAAATCTAGCAAATCCTACATCCAGCTGTATCCATCCTTCAACACATAACCGAGAAAACTTCGGAAATCGTCTACCTCAACCTTCAAAAAGCATCCATCATACAAGTTATGGCAATACTCCCGAACTCCCGCCCCAGTACTGGGTGGCGTCGAGGTTATCTCACCAACAACTGCATAAAAGAGATTTTCGATGTCGGCGAACTAAACTCAGGTATTCCAGAACTGCAACGATAAAATTGTGACGACAACACCTCGGAGCTCAACTCCCCGGGACACTGCCACAACCCCTAAATAACAGGAGGCACCAAGAATAATGTTCTCGTCACAAATCGATCGGAATGATTCCAAGATACCCGCGTGATCCTAAATTTTTTTTAGTGAAATTTGAGAAGAGAAGAGTCAAAACTCTACGTCAGGATGCCTTACCAGAGCGATGAAGGGACTGGGGAGTAAAAAGAATTCCTAAACTCTCCGATATATAATTCCGAAATGACTCAAAACATTTTTCTAGACTCAACTCGTCAGCTAATTCGATCAAGCAGGGGGGGATCCTAAGGTCGGGGAAGGCTCTGATTACCAACTTGAAACGCCCTCGATGCGGCTATATCTCCTACGTGTCAAAGCACGACTTAGAGGCATAACCGCATTGAAAGCAATGTCGCAAGTAAGGTAATCTTCACAACAACCCATGTAAATAGATAATAAGGGGAAAGGAACATAGTTGGCTTACACTCGCCACGTCACACAAAGTACATAAATAGCATTACAATCATCCAATACACTCATGGTCCGACTACGGTACCAAAATAAAAGATCAACCCCAACATACGACACGGTCCCGATCGCCCCAACTGGGCACCACTACTGATCATCAGGGAAAGACACATAGTAACGGCGTGAGTCTTCGTCGAACTCCCACTTGAGCTCAAGCGCATCATCTGGAACGGAGTCATCGGGCCCTGCATCTGGTTTGGAAGTAATCTGTGAGCCACGGGGACTCAGCAATCTCGCACCCTCGCGATCAAGACTATTTAAGCTTATAGGTAAGGCAAGGTAATATGTTGAGCTGCAGCAAGCAACTAGCATATATGGTGGCTAACCTGTTCGCAAAAGAGAGTGAGAAGAGAAGGCAAAGCACGAACGAAGAACTAAAGAACAACCTACGACAATCATTACTCCAACACTGTGTTCACTTCCCAGACTCCGCCGAGAAGAGACCATCACGGTAATACACGCAGTTGATTCATTTTAATTAAGTTAAGGTTCAAGTTATCTACAACCAGACATTAACAAATTCCCATCTGCCCATAACCGCGGGCACGGCTTTCGAAAGTTCAAATCCCTGCAGGGGGGAACCAACTTAGCCCATCACAAGCTCTCATGGTCAACAAAGGATAAACCTTCTCCCGAGACATTCCGATCAGACTCGGCATCCCAGTTCTACAAGACAACTTCGACAAAGATAAAACAAGTCCAGCAACACCGCCCGAATGTGCCGACAAATCCCGATAGGAGCTGCACATATCTCGTTCTCAGGGCACACTTAGATAGGTCAAGCTACGAGTAAAACCAACCCTCGAGTTTCCCCGAGGTGGTCCCGCAGGCT
Source organism: Triticum aestivum (assembly GCF_018294505.1). NCBI lineage: Eukaryota > Viridiplantae > Streptophyta > Magnoliopsida > Poales > Poaceae > Triticum > Triticum aestivum. The sequence goes on from NC_057809.1 coordinate 33,673,793, forward strand.
GCCCAGTTCAGACCAACACTCAGAGGAGCACTGGCCCAGGGGGTTTAAATAAAGATGACCCTTGGGCTCCGGAAACCCAAGGGAAATAGAGGCGCGGTGGCAAATGGTAAAACCAAGGTTGGGCATTGCTGGAGGAGTTTTATTCAAGGCGAACTGTCATGGGGTTCCCATTATCACCCAACCGCGTAAGGAACGCAAAATCCAGGAACATAACACCGATATGACGGAAACTAGGGCGGCAAGAGTGGAACAAAACACTAGGCAAAAGGCCGAGCCTTCCACCCTTTACCAAGTATATAGATGCATTAAGATAACAAGATAATATAGTGATATCCCAACAATAAACAATGTTCCAACAAGGAACGATCTCCAATCTTCACCTGCAACTAGCAACGCTATAAGAGGGGCTGAGCAAAGCGGTAACATAGCCAATCAACGGTTTGCTAGGACATGGTGGGTTAGAGGTTTGACATGGCAATTTGGGAGGCATGATAAGCAAGTGGTAGGCATCGTAGCATAGGCATAGCAAAAGAGCGAGCATCTAGCAAGCAAAGATAGAAGTGATTTCGAGGGTATGATCATCTTGCCTGCAAAGTTGTCAGAGTTGACTTGGTCCTCGTAAGCAAACTCAACGGGCTCCTCGTTAGCGAAATCGTCTCCCGGCTCTACCCAAACAAGACAAACAAGCAAAAGGAGCACAATCAACCACGTGCAAAGCTCAAACAACATGATGTAAACATGGTATGCTATGCGGGATGCGATATGTGATGCATATGCAAGATTTGACAAGGAATGATTGAACCTGGCCTCAACTTGGAAATCCAAGTGTGCCACTGGAAAGGTGAGGTGATTTCGGTTGAAATCGATATAAAGAACACTGGAATCGGATGCACGGTTTGGAAATGGCAAGCAAAACAACTATGGCACCGGTCTGCGATAAACAGCAAGTAGCCATCTAAATGCATCAAGTTAACTATTCTACATCACTCAAAAATGACAACAAAATACATGGCAGGGATCCACTCATGATGCTTGACAAAAGATGAACACTGAGCTACGGCCAATTCATCCATTAACAGGTTCAACCAAGCATGGCAAAAGTGCAAATGATAAACAGGTTTCAGACTTAGTGAAATTAACACAAGCCTAGAATTTCAGATTAGGTAACAAACTTTGGAGCATGAAAACTATATGCTAGAGGAACTTAACATGGCAAAGCAAGGCATGACATGAAGCTACTCAAAGAGATTAACAAAAGTCCCTTAGTGACTTGAGCCAAAAGGGATCGGAAAATACAATTGCAAGCATGTGAACATGGCAAAAACACAATCAGGTTACCGACTTAGTGAAAAACTGGAGCATGCAAATCTGTTAACGAGTAGGCATGTTTACGAGCTCGATGTACTCACTACGGAGCATGGAATGACCAACTAAGCATACACCCATCAAGAATACACATTATATAAGCTATACATGGCAAGAACAACAACATAGCATGCACGGATCAAGAACAACATCCTCGACAAAATCGCTAACAAGTAAACAATCTGCCAGGATTCACGAAATAGCAAAAGTAGAGCTCGATTGACTCAAGCTAGGTTGCTCCATAATTGCAAACAAAGATATGGATGGATAGAGCACCACAATGTTAACAAATCATCCTTACTGATTATCCTGAAAAGAGGCAGGGATCACTAGGAAACAACATGAACATATGACTTATTGATCAAAAGAGATCAAGGACTTAGAGAAATTCTAAGTCCCTGAAATCAGCATTAACGAATGCACTACTTTGCAAGCTTGTGCTAGTCACCACACACATCACAAAAATACATGGTAAGCACCTCTGTAAAGATGGCATGGCATATAACAAAACTCATGTAGAGCTCAGGGGCATATCATGTACACATTAATCATGGCAAAAATGACAAATAGCTATTTGGTGCAGCAGATCTGACAAATAACTCAAATAGCTCTCTTCCAACAACATTTCGGGCATCAAGATGAGCTCAAATGAAAATGGTGCAATAAGATGAAATGATGTACTCTCTGAGACGAACATTTTGAAATGCTACACGCTCAAATCGGAGTTATGGGTGCAAAGTTATAGCATGAACAAGAATGCAAAATATCTAGGGTTTGGGGCAAAAGTCAACCGAATCAGATCTGGATCCGGATCGGCACTGTAGCGGCGCAGACTTCGAGGATCGCCGGGCTGGTCGCCGGATTTGTTGTTCGCCGGAGTTCGAAGCGGGGCGGCCGGATCCCTCACCGGAGGAGACGCCGGCGTGGAGGAGGAGGCTGGAGCCGGTGCGGGGCGGCGCCGGAGCCGCGGCGGTGTCGGGCGGCTGAAGCGGCGCGGCGGGGCGGCGAGCTAGGCATGCGGCGGCCGGCGATGTCGAGGCGGAGCGGCGAGGTAAAGACGGCGGCGCGGCAAGGAGCTCGCCGGCTCGGGCGGAGAAGAGGCAGGCGCGGGCGGCGCGGAGGGAACGGGCTCGGGGGCCGGCAGCGGGCCGAGCGGGCCGGCGGCGGGGGAGCTCCCGGCGCGACATGTGGCGTGGTGTCACTGGCTGGGCGCGGCGGCGCGAAGCGTCCGGCCAGGGACGGACATGTCCGGCGCGGCACGAGGCGATTTTTAGCCTTTGGGGAAGAAGGAGATCCGGGAATTTCGGGAGAGGGTCTATATAGGCATAGGGGGAGCTAGGGGAGTCCAAATGAGGTGCGGTTTTCGGCCACACGATCGTGATCGAACGCTCTAGATGATGGAGAGGGTTTTGGTGGGTTTTGGGCCAAATTAGAGGGGTGTTGGGCTGCAACACCCACGAGGCCTTCTCGGTCCCTCGGTTAACCGTTGGAGTATCAAACGAAGTTCAAATGGCACGAAACTTGACAGGCGGTCTACCAGTAGTAAACCAAGGCCGCTTGACAAGTCTTGGTCCAATCCGGAAATGTTTAACCCCCACACACGAAAAGAAGGTAGAAAGGACCAGCGGAGGAGATAGGAGCGCCGGAATGCAAAACGGACAACGGGGAAAATGCTCAGATGCATGAGACGAACACGTATGCAAATGCAATGCACATGATGACATGATATGAGATGCATGACAACGACAACAACACACGGAGACAAAAACCCGAACCCGAGGAAATAAAATAACTTAGTGCCGGAAACGGCAAGAGTTGGACTACAAATTAGGTAAATTACATCCGGAGTGTTACAGCCTCCTACCACCGCGAACATGAGCCACTCCGGCGATGCTCTGCCGCCTTGCCACCCACCGGCTCCCTTCCTCCCCTTCCTCTACGCCTTCTCGTCGCCCCTGCCCGACTACCTCGTCCCCGTCGGCCCACGCCGCGTCGGCCATTGGAGCAACCATCGAGCACCACCGGCACCTCCCGTGCGACGCCTGCGTCATTCTCCTTTGTCCGCATCCGCCCATTGCCGCCTTGACACTACCGCCCCGTCGCACGGCCCCAACTCCAGCCCGAGCCCATTGCCCTACCCATCCTACTCCCGGTGAGCCGCGCCTGCCTTTCCCTCCTCTCGAACCCCGCCACGCTCACCGTAGCCTCCCCGACTCGCGCCACCACGTGCCTGCTTGCCCAGTGCTGCCACGCGCGTGCTTCGCCGTGCCCTACTCCGCTCCCTGCAGCACCGTCGAACTCGTGCCGCTGCCACCGATGGCCGTCGTCGTTGTGGCCTTCTCTGGCCACCCATGTCCCAACTCCACCAATGGATGTGGCCGAGTCATAGCTACTCGTAGCTGTGCTCGACTCGTTGAACCATCGCTCATCGCTTGTAGTGCAACCCCGATGCTCCTCCACCGCGCCTGGACGTTGCCGGCGGTTATCTCTGGCCAGCTGACGTGTCCGGTTAATTAGGGGCACTAATTACCCTATTTGTTGCCCCTGTCACTATGACATGTGGGCCCCAACTAATTAGGAATAGGTAAACAACTCTTTGAATAAAACCTGAGACTATTACATGTGGGACACGTGCACTGTTTAAAAGGATAAGATTTAGTTAAACCTAATTGCATATGACAAGGGGCCCCGCCCCAGAAAGATTTAAAATAAAAATATTAAATTTCAAAATAAATAAATTAGTAATTAATTAATTAATTAGTGAATGGATTAAGTTAATTAATTCTGTTTCACTAAATTGAATAAATTTAGTCAACCTAATCAAGTGATTAAACTAATTAGCTAGGTTAAATAAAACTGTGACAATGACAAATGGGTCCCACCTGCAGGGTTGACCTAGTCAACTTTTGGCCTTGCTGACATCACACTGACATCATAATTGCATTTCTTTAATTAAATTAATCTATTAATTCCTAAAAATGATTTAAATCTTTTAAAATCAATATAAAATAAATCGTAGCACGGATGGAAAAACTTTGTACATGAAAGTTGCTCAGAACGACGAGACGAACTCGGATACGCAGCCCGTTCGTCCGCCACGCATCCCTAGCATAGCGAACACGCAACTTTCTCCCTCTGTTTTATCTGTCCGAAAACGTGTTAGGGCGCACCTAGCATCACGCTTTTCTTTGTCGTGCTTCGTTATGCATCTGTTTGCATTGTATTCACTATTTCCCCCCCCCCCCTCTTCTTCCGCTAGACACCGAGACCGACGTCGCTGCTATCCAGTATGACTACGGAGTTGATGACCCCTCTCTCTTGCCAGAGCAACCAGGAAAGCCCCCCTGATCACTAGATATCGCATATTCTTATCTCTACTGCTTGCGTTAGAGTAGTGTAGCATGTTGCTGCTTTCCGTTAATCCTATTCTGATGCATAGCCTATCCTTGCTACTACTGTTGTTACCTTTACCTGCTATCCTAATGCTTAGTATAGGATGCTAGTGTTCCATCAGTGGTCCTACACTCTTGTCCGTCTGCCATGCTATACTACTGGGCCGTGATCACTTCGGGAGGTGATCACGGGCAGATGCTATATACTTTATACTGTTACTTTACTTATGATACTATTACTTTACTTTACACGATGCTACTTGGTGAACTTACCATCCACTCTCTTCTCCTACTGTAAGATGGAGGTTACCAGAAGCGTAGTCTTCGATAGGACTAGCTATCCCCCTCTTATTTCGGCATTCTGCAGTTCAGTCCACTTATGATACCCTTATTCCATTTGATACCAGTGCATACATATGTAGTGTAGCTCCTTGCTTGCGAGTACTTTGGATGAGTACTCACGGTTGCTTTTCTCCCCCTTTTCCCCTTTCCTATATCCGATTGCTGCAACCAGACGTTGGAGTCCAGGAGCCAGACGCCACCATTGATGACGACTACTACTACTCGGGAGGTGCCTACTACTACGTGCAGCCCGCTGACGACGACCGAGAATAGTTTAGGAGGATCCCAGGCAGGAGGCCTACGCCTCTTTCGATCTGTATCCCAGCTTGTGCTAGCCTTCTTAAGGCAAACTTGTTTAACTTATGTCTGTACTCAGATATTGTTGCTTCCGCTGACTCGTCTATGATCGAGCTCTTGTATTCGAGCCCTCGAGGCCCCTGGCTTCTAATATGATGCTTGTATGACTTATTTTATTTGTAGATTTGTGTTGTGATATCTTCCTGTGAGTCCCTGATCTTGATCGTACACGTTTGCGTGTATGATTAGTGTACGATTAAATCGGTGGCGTCACAAGTTGGTATCAGAGCCGACTGCCTATAGGAATCCCCCTTTCCAACTCCTTGGCCGGAGTGGAGTCTAGTCATTGAAAAACTTTTACTAACATGGATGTGCGGCTTACGTGCCCACGTCACCATCTAGGTGGTATTAGGATCTTTTACCCCTCGATCCTTACTCTGGGACTCTGAACTCTCTTCTATTCGGGTTAAATGAATTTTGCTAAATCTAACATTAGGATCTCGTTATCACTTTCTCCCGAAGAGCCCTTCATTACAGATGATCGACTGCTTCAACAGAAGATTCTGATAATACTCTCCGATGTTCTCCCAAAACTTTGTGCCATTGCTTTTGCAATTCCCTACCACCGAAAAATCCCTATGGATAAATACTTACACCTGTCGTTCTTACTTTTATCTCCAGTTGGTCTAGTTATTACAACATACCCCGAAATACTCATCTTTGTTTCGATAATCCTTTCAGCTTACTGCCTTGTTGTTCTTTGTCACCTGAATACCCCTACGGATAATTCTTGCACTTATCGAGTATCCGCTCATCCCCTAGTTGTTCATGTGTTTCACAGTGGTCATCGAAATACTATTTGATCCTCCAAAAATCTTTAGTAGCTTATTGCTCTGCAATACTTGTCTGCTTGCATGATGGATGCTTTCCATATGTCTGGCAATATTCGTTAGTATCCTTAGACACCGTCATTTTGATCCCTTTGATTCAACATGAGTGTGAATGCATGCAATCATCAGTTGATCCTTTTAAATTATCTTTCCGGCTCAGACGTCATTTTAAACATGAGCTGGTTCTCAACAAATCCAATTGACGTCGATTGTACCCCTAAGGCTATTCAACTTATCCATCCCTAATCATAACATTGCTTCTGATCCCTTGATTTGAAAATCATAATTCCTTTGCATTTGAGCTCTGGATTAGTCAGTTGTTTCCATAATCCAATGCCTTTGCATTGTTACTTCCTCTGGTTGTGTGCCGATGCTCACGTCAGCTCTGTTATGGACCGGCAGATCCTTTAATGGATTTTATCCGACAACGTCCTTCATATTCAATAACCTTGTGAGCCTTCCCTTGGATACATAATGCCTTTGGTAAATGGTATCATCTACTTTCTCAACCTTGCTCTACTTTTCAAGCTTGTGATATTTACTATTGAAACTTGTGGTATATGTTTCTAAGAAGCCCCTATGGGTTGAACATATGCCTTCTCTAAACTGTGTGAACTCGAAAGTTTTCACAAGTCATACACTTCTGGTATTTTGCCAGATAAAATTTCAACACTACAACTTCTTCGAAAGTGAGAAGTGAATGAAAGATTATGCATTGGAGAAGTGGGAGTCGAGCTTGAACTTTGTGTTCATGCCCATGGACACGATGTAGATCTTATCATTAAAGCTTCTCTTAAATTAAATTATTCCTTTGGTATAAGTTCATCTTATATCCGGGATCTGGCCTTTTGCAATCGTGGTTCCGACCATGTTCTCCTTTAAATACCATTTCGCGTGCAAGTTTAAGCGCTTGTCTTCTGTAGAGAAATACCCCAGTCCAAACTCTACTTTGGTCTGTCGTTAAGTATTACCCGCTCTGGTATCTCGAGATTATCACGGAACTGCATAACTTCTTATGAGTTCTTCTTCAAGTATTATTTGACTTTCGCTGCATCATCATTTGACTTGATGTCATCACCGACCGATTACATCTTAATGAAATCTCTCGACAAATGTGTCGTGGTCATCAGCAACATCCTGAGCTCTTCCAAGATATATATCGAATTCATGATGAGAAATACCATCCTTGCCCTTGATGATTTGTTTTATCATCTACCACTTTATTGCCTTCTGTTCGACACAAACTTGTTCGCATTTTGTGTTATACCTTGAGTTCCTTGCTACCCAGCATTGTTCTTCTTTACCTTGGATATTACCACCTTTTATGTCAAGAATGTTGTGGGAATTTCACCACCTCTTATGCATTCTTGGTAAAAGTGATACTTCTTGCCATATCCGTTAATTCTTCGACTATTGATTATTGAATCACCATTCTGACATTGGTCGTGCAACCCAACCCATAATTCGGGCGCACCTTTCAACCAATGTTTAATTGTGTATGTTTTTCTCAAGCATACTTCATTATATTATTTGATCTGACAAATACTATCTCCCTATCCACATAATTGAGGACATGCATCCTTTTGGATACCTCGTTGAATTATTGCTGAGTCCATCAGCCACTTCCTCATCCTCCCCTTGGCTTAATGATGAACCCTTGATCGGGACTCGCTTTCATAGTTCATTTCCCAAGATTCATATAATGTCATCTCGTCAATTGTGTCGCACCTCTTCTTCTCAGGCACCCCGAGTCTGAGATATCCTAACACCAATCAGATATGAATCCCGGTCAGATATGATGGTTGGGACATATATCCAAGAGTAATAACACTGGTCCTTATATATTGGTAAGGTGATGTCATGCCCATTACACCTGGCCGGAGGACTTGTGGTTATAGTTTCCATTTTAGTAAGGTTATCCTCTCTTCCATGAGAAAATGGTAAGACTTATTCTATAAGTTGTTCCTGATGGATCCTTTGTGTATCCGTAGCCTGATCCTTACCTGATGGCCATGTCAATGCTATCTCGAAGCCTATCTGTGGTACTCCGATTTTCAACAAGAACATTTGAAGCCAATGCTAAATGTTTCTTGCTCAATTATCCAAACACCGTTGTATGGGTAATGTCATGAAATTTCTCTCCCCTTACCTACGGGGTTTTCTACATGATATCCTGCCACGGATATCATGCTCTGCGTGTCCTTGGGAAGGATATATCCCTGAATTATGTGTTTAAAACACATTTTCCTTTCCATTCTTCTGTTTAAACCTGATAATTGCATTTTTCCTTTCCATTGTCTTGTTAAGCTTTCTTGTAATCTGACTTAACTGAGCAGTGATAATTCGCTGCTTAGTAAGCACCTCGTTGTACAACTCTGTCAGTAAGACCCTGTTACCATTGTTGATAGCATCCCGGTAACCACCGATGGACGAGAACTTTGCCTATTGGTCCGCCTCGTTCAACAAGCAGGAAAATGGTTCTCTTCGTCCCTCGCCCTTGGTATCGATGTTGTTGCCGACATAACTGACAGGCTAGCCTCTGACATGCCTTGCTATCGTGACCATGCAAGATGTCACCACTCCTACTTTTATCCCACATGGTGGGCCCATAACCCACAGTTCCACAGGATCGAAACCTGACTCTCCTGTACACCACCTGTTCCCAAGGTTGTTCCTCGCGCTTGACTTCGTATGTAATTCACGGACCACCTGTCTAGTGATCTATTCTGGTATGGGGCGCAATACCTATTCTCGTTGCCCTGAAACCCTTTCACCTACTGATTAGGCATTGAACGATTGCCTATTCGTTGGAGCTTCTCATGGTACCTTCTTACTTTGCTCTCGATATCTTCTTAAGTTTCAAATCGAGAGATACTCATGCTTCTTCCCTGAGTTAACCGTCTGATGCTCGATCTTGTTAGGATCCATCCATATCGAGTTTTCCCTTCTTACCCTTTCGTAATTACGGTGAAGATCCTGAAAGACGGACGACAACTTCATCCTGATGACCTGAAGCAGAGAAATGAAGACATCAGCGCTATGGATCGACCACTTTGAGAGGAGCAACCAAGACCGAGAAGATTCGTTAGGATTTCGTAACCAGATGTTTCCCCCTTATTCCACCTCTTAAATCTCGGGACGAGATTTCTTGTAGTGGAGGAGAATTGTGACGCCCGGATAATTATGCTACAGTAAACTACTACTAATGATGCCACGTCCCCACGATTACTGTTGCTAATCTCGCAAAGATTCAAATCCCGTCCGAATTCAAATTCAAAATAAAAGCAAACCTCAAAAGTTTTCAAATATTAAAACCAAAATGTTCGGATTGTGCCAGTTAATGCATAGGTGATTTGGGTGAAGAAACCACATTTTTATAAAATATTTAAATGCACTAAACTAACTAAAACATTAGCAAAAACAACTATTTAAATGCTCCTTAAATAGTAAACCCGTGCAAAGTACTTTATTTAGAATGCCGACTTAATTTGTGACAGTGGCATAAATGTAACGTTATTTAGGTGTCACTTTTATAGTTTATTAACATAAATAAAAAGAAACTAAAAATAAAATAGTAGAGGTTAAAAAAACAAGTATAAAAAATGGGCAAAGGGACGCCGGCCCAGCTGGGCCACGGCCCAACTGGCCAGCCCAGCCGCACCTCTCTTGGCCTATATGGCCCCTCCCCCGTGACCTAATCCCCAAACACCCCCACGACCCCCACCTCTCCCCTCGTCACCGGCTTTGCTACATCCACGGGCTATTACGGGGTTTTACAGGGCTTGGCGCCCATCCCCACCAATTAAAATCAGGGAGGGCCGATTAATTAGGAGAAAAAGATTAGTTAGCCCAATTAAAAAAAGACAAGTCAGCAGGTCCGTAAAAGCCCGTCGAGATAGTCCGTGTATCTAGCGTTTTTGCCTCGTCACCCTCAACCGCCACCACCACGCCAGGCACACAGCAGAGGAGCTCCCCGCATCGGTCCCCTGCGCTAGCGCCTCCTACCACCGCGAACGTGAGCCACTCTGGCGACGCTCTGCCACCTTGCCACCCACCGGCTCCCTTCCTCCCCTTCTTCTGCGCCTTCTCGTCACCCCTGCCCGACTACCTCATCCCCGTCGGCCCACGCCGCATCGGCCATCGAAGCAACCATCCAGCACCACCGGCACCTCCCGCGCGACGCATGCGTTGTTCTCCTTCGTCCGCATCCGCCCATCGCTGCCTTGCCACTGCCGCCCCGTCGCACGACCCCAACTCCACCCCGAGCCCATTGCCCTCCCCATCCTACTCCCGGTGAGCCGCGCCTGCCTTCCCCTCCTCTCGAACCCCGCCACGCTCACCGTAGCCTCCCCGGCTCGCCCCACCACGTGCCTGCTCGCCCAGTGCTACCACGCGCGTGCCTCGCCGTGCCCTGCTCCGCTCCCCGCAGCACCGTCGAACTCGTGTCGCTGCCGCCGATGGCCATCGTCGTTGTGGCCTTCTCCGGCCACCCATGTCCCAACTCCACAAGTGGATGTGGCCGAGTCATAGCTACTCGTAGCTATGCTCGACTCGCCAAACCATCGCTCATAGTGCAACCCCGATGCTCCTCCACCGCGCCTGGACGTTGCCGGCGGTTATCTCTGGCCAGCTGACGTGTCCGGTTAATTAGGGGCACTAATTACCCTATTTGTTGCCCCTGTCACTATGACATGTGGGCCCCAACTAATTAGGAATAGCTAAACAACTCTTTGAATAAAACCTGAGACTATTACATGTGGGACCCGTGCACTGTTTAAAAGGATAAGATTTAGTTAAACCTAACTGCATATGACAAGGGGCCCCGCCGTAGAACGATTTAAAATAAAAAGATTAAATGTCAAAATAAATAAATTAGTAATTAATTAATTAATTAGTGAATGGATTAAGTTAATTAATTCTGTTTCACTAAATTGAATAAATTTAGTCAACCGAATCAAGTGATTAAACTAATTAGCTAGGTTAAATAAAACTGTGACAATGATGAATGGGTCCCACCTGCAGGGTTGACCTAGTCAACTTTTGGACTTGATGACATCAGGCTGACATCATAATTGCATTTCTTTAATTAAATTAATCTATTAATTCTTGAAAATGATTTAAATCTTTTAAAATCAATATAAAATAAATCGTAGCACGGATGGAAAAACTTTGTACATGAAAGTTGCTCAGAACAACGAGACGAACTCGGATACGCAACCCGTTCGTCCACCACGCATCCCTAGCATAGCGAACACGCAACTTTCTCCCTCCGATTCATCTGTCCGAAAACGCGAAACACCAGGGATATTTTCCCGGATGTTTCCCCCCTTCACCGGTATCACCTCATACCACGTTAGGGCGCACCTAGCATCACGCTTTGCTTTGTCGTGCTTCGTTATACATCTGTTTGCATTGTATTCACTATTTCTTCCCCCCTCTTCTTCCGCTAGACACCGAGACCGATGATGCTGCTACCCAGTACGACTACGGAGTTGACGACCCCTCTCTCTGTTGAGGAACGTAGCAGAAATTCAAAATTTTCCTACGTGTCACCAAGATCTATCTATGGAGAGACTAGCAACGAGGGGAAGGAGAGTGCATCTACATACCCTTGTAGATCGCTAAGCGGAAGCGTTCAAGTGAACGGGGTTGATGGAGTCGTACTCGTCGTGATCCAAATCACCGATGACCAAGTGACGAACGGACGGCACCTCCGCGTTCAACACACGTACAGCCCGGTGACGTCTCCCATGCCTTGATCCAGCAAGGAGAGAGGGAGAGGTTGAGGAAGACTTCATCCAGCAGCAGCACAACGTCGTGGTGGTGGTGGAGGAGCGTGGCTATCCTGCAGGGCTTCGCCAAGCTCCGCAGAAGAGGAGGAAGAAGAGATGCAGGGCTGCCCCAAAGAGAGATTGAATCGCGTGTTGCGGGCAGCCCTATGCCTCAATATATATAGGGGAAGGGGAGGGGCTGCGCCCCCTCTAGGGTTCCCACCCCTAGGGGGGCGGCAGCCCTAGATGGGGACAAGGGTGGCGGCCAAGAGGGGAGGGGAGAGGGAGGAGCACCAATATGGGCCCTAAGGCCCATATCCCCTTAGGGTTTGCCCCCTTTCCACCACTTAGGCGCCATGGGCCCTTGTGGGAGGCGCACCAGCCCACTAAGGGGCTGGTTCCTCATCACTCTTAGCCCATGCAAGCCTCCGGGGTTGGTGGCCCCACTTGGTGGACCCCCGGGACCCTCTCGGTGGTCCCGGTACGTTACCGATAAACCCCGAAACTCTTCCGGTGTCCAAAACAGGACTTCCCATATATAAATCCTTACCTCGGGACCATTCCGGAACTCCTCGTGACGTCCGGGATCTCATCCGGGACTCCGAACAACATTCGGTAACCACATACAAACTTCCTTTATAACCCTAGCGTCATCGAACCTTAAGTGTGTAGACCCTACGGGTTCGGGAGACATGCAGACATGACCGAGACGTTCTCCGGTCAATAACCAACAGCGGGATCTGGATACCCATGTTGGCTCCCACATGTTCCATGATGATCTCATCGGATGAACCACGATGTCAAGGACTTAATTAATCAATCCCGTATACAATTCCCTTTGTCTATCGGTACGATACTTGCCCGAGATTCGATCATCGGTATCCTGATACCTTGTTCAATCTCGTTACCGGCAAGTCTCTTTACTCGTTCCGTAACACATCATCCCGTGATCAACTCCTTGATCACATTGTGCACATTATGATGATGTCCTACCGAGTGGGCCCAGAGATACCTCTCCGTCACACGGAGTGACAAATCCCAGTCTCGATTCGTGCCAACCCAACAGACACTTTCGGAGATACCTGTAGTGTACCTTTATAGCCACCCAGTTACGTTGTGATGTTTGGCACACCCAAAGTATTCCTACGGTATCCGGGAGTTGCACAATCTCATGGTCTAAGGAAATGATACTTGACATTAGAAAAGCTTTAGCATACGAACTACACGATCTTTGTGCTAGGCTTAGGATTGGGTCTTGTCCATCACATCATTCTCCTAATGATGTGATCCCGTTATCAACGACATCCAATGTCCATGGTCAGGAAATCGTAACCATCTATTGATCAACGAGCTAGTCAACTAGAGGCTTACTAGGGACATGGTGTTGTCTATGTATCCACACATGTATCTGAGTTTCCTATCAATACAATTATAGCATGGATAATAAACGATTATCATGAACAAGGAAATATAATAATAATCAATTTATTATTTCCTCTAGAGCATATTTCCAACAGTCTCCCACTTGCACTAGAGTCAATAATCTAGTTCACATCGCCATGTGATTAACACTCACAGGTCACATCGACATGTAACCAACATCCAAAAAGTTTACTAGAGTCTATAATCTAGTTCATATCACTATGTGATTAGCACTCAATGAGTTCTGGGTTTGATCATGTTGCTTGTGAGAGAGGTTTTAGTCAACGGGTCTGAACCTTTCAAATCCGTGTGTGCTTTACAAATCTCTATGTCATCTCCTGGATGCAGCTACCACGTTCTATTTGGAGCTATTCCAAATAACTGTTCTACTTAGAGCTATTCTCCATTATACGTATCCGGTATCTCTACTCAGAGCTATCCGGATAGGTGTTAAACTTGCATCGACGTAACCCTTTACGACGAACTCTTTTTCCACCTCCATAATCGAGAAAATTCCTTGGTCCACTAGTTACTAAGGATAACTTTGACCGCTGTCCTGTGATCCATTCTTGGATCACTCTTGTACCCCTTGACTGACTCATGGCAAGGCACACCTCAGGTGCGGTACACAGCATAGCATACTGAAGAGCCTACGTCTTAAGCATAGGGGACGACCTTCGTCCTTTCTCTCTATTCTGCCGTGGTCGAGCTTTAAGTCTTAACTTCATACCTTACAACTCAGGCAAGAACTCCTTCTTTGACTGATCCATCTTGAACACCTTCAAGATCATGTCAAGGTATGTGCTCATTTGAAAGTTCCATTAAGCGTTTTGATCTATCCTTATAGATCTTGATGCTCAATGTTCAAGTAGCTTAATCCAGGCTTTCCATTGAAAAACACTTTCCAAACAATCCTATATGCTTTCCAGAAATTCTTCGTCACTTCTGATCAACAATATGTCAACAACATATACTTATCAGAAATTCTATAGTGCTCCCACTCACTTCTTTGGAAATACAAGTTTCTCATAAACTTTGTATACACCAAAATCTTTGATCATATCATCAAAGCATACATTCCAACTCCGAGATGCTTACTCCAGTCCTTAGAAGGATTGCCGGAGCTTTGCATACTTATTAGCATATTTCAGGATTGACAAAACCTTCCGGTTGTATCACATACAACCTTTCCTCATAAATCGTCTAGGAAACAATGTTTTGACATCCTATCTGCAAGATTTCATAAATAGTGCAGTAACTGCTAATATAATTCCAACAGACTTTTAGCATCGCTATAGGTGAGAAAGTCTCATCGTAGTCAACTCCTTGAACTTATCGAAAACATCTTAACGACAAGTCGAGCTTTCTTAATGGTGACATTTACCATCATTGTCCGTCTTCCTTTTAAAATCCATCTATACTCAACAGCCTAACGACCATCGGGTAGTTCTTCCAAAGTCTACACTTTGTTTTCATATATGGATCCTTTCTCGGATTATATGGCCTCGAGCCATTTTGGAATCCAGGCCCACCATCGCTTCTCCATAGCTCGTAGGTTCATTGTTGTCTAGCAACATGACTTCCAAGACAGGACTACGTACCACTCTGAAGTAGTACGCATCCTTGTCATCCTACGAGGTTTGGTAGTGACTTGATCCGAAATCTCATGATCAATATCATAAGCTTCCACTTCAATTGGTGTAGGTGCCACAGGAACAACTCTTCGTGCCCTGCTATACACTAGTTGAAGTGACGGTTCAATAACCTCATCAAGTCTCCCCATCCTCCCACTCAATTCCTTCGAGAGAAACTTTTCCTCGAGAAAGGACTCGATTCTAGAAACAATTCGAATCTGAGACATGAGGTATACCCAACTGTTTTTGGGTGTCCTATGAAGATGCATTTATCCGCTTTGGGTTCGAGCTTATCAGCCTGAAACTTTTCCATATAAGCGTCGCAGCCCCAAACTTTTAAGAAATGACAGCTTAGGTTTCTCTAAACCATAGTTCATACGTTGTCACCTCATCGGAATTACGTGGTGCCCCTTTTTAAAGTGAATGTGGTTGTCTCTAATGCCTAACCCATAAACTATTGTGGTAATTCGATAAGAGACATCATGGTATGCATCATATCCAATAGGGTACAGTTATGATGTTCGGACACACCATCACACTATGGTGTTCCAGGCTGTATTAGTTGTGAAACAATTTCCACAATGTCTTAATTCTGTGCCAAACTTGTAACTCAGATATTCATCTCTATGATCATATCATAGATCTTTTATCCTCTTGCCACGACGATCTTTCAACTTCACCCTGAAATTACTTGAACCTTTCAATAATTCAGACTCGT
This sequence comes from Triticum aestivum, assembly GCF_018294505.1. Classification (NCBI taxonomy): domain Eukaryota; kingdom Viridiplantae; phylum Streptophyta; class Magnoliopsida; order Poales; family Poaceae; genus Triticum; species Triticum aestivum. Next base: position 33,689,624 of record NC_057809.1, read on the forward strand.
GATTCATCAAGTAAATATACTCAACATCTACTCAAATCATCTGTGAAGTAAGAACATAACGATATCCACTACATGCCTCAGCACTCATTGGACTGCACACATCAAAATGTATTACTTCCAACAAGTTGCTTTCTAGTTCCATTTTACTGAAACCAAGGCTTTCAGTCATCTTGCCCATGTGGTATGATTTGCATGTCTCAAGTGATTCAAAATCAAGTGAGTACAAAACGGTCCATTTGCATGGAGTTTCTTCATGCATATATACCAACAGACATGGTTCGCATGTCTCAAACTTTTCAAAAACGAGTGAGCCCAAAGATCCATCAACATGGAGCTTCTTCATGCGTTTTATACCGATATGACTTACGTGGCAGTGCCACAAGTGGGTGGTACTATCATTACTATCTTATATCTTTTGGCATGAACATGTGTATCACTACGATCGAGATTCAATGAACCATTCATTTTAGGCGTAAGACCATTGTAGGTATTATTCAAATAAACAGAGTAACCATTATTCTCCTTAAATGAATAACCGTATTGCGATAGACATAATCCAATCATGTCTATGCTCAACGCAAACACCAATCTCGATGGTAGAGGGAGCGTGCGATACTTGATCACATCAAGCTTGGAAACACTTCCAACACATATCGTCATCTCACCTTTAGCTAGTCTCCGTTTGTTCCGTAGCTTTTAATTCGAGTTACTAACACTTAGCAATCGAACCGGTATCTAATACCCTGGTGCTACTAGGAGTACTAGTAAAGTACACATCAACACAATGTATATCCAATATACTTCTATCGACCTTTCCAGCCTTCTCATCTTCCAAGTATCTAGGGTTATTTTGCTCCAGTGGCTGTTCCCCTTATTACAGAAGCACTTAGTCTCGGGTTTGGGTTCAACCTTGGGTTTCTTCACTAGAGCAGCAGCTGAATTGCCGTTTCATGAAGTATCCCTTCTTGCCCTTGCCCTTCTTGAAACTAGTGGTTTCACTGACCATCAACAATTGATGCTCCTTCTTGATTTCTACTTTCGTGGTGTCAAACATCGCGAATATCTCAAGGATCATCATTTATGTCCCTGATATATTATAGTTCTTCACGAAGCTCTAGCAGCTTGGTGGTAATGACTTCAGAGAAACATCACTATCTTATCTGGAAGATTAACTCCCACTTGATTCAAATGATTGTTGTACTCAGACAATCTGAGCACAAGCTCAACAATTGAGATTTTCTCCCTTAGTTTGCAGGCTAAAAAAATCGTCGGAGGTCTTATACCTCTTGACGTGGGCACGAGCCTGAAATCCCAATTTCAGCCCTCAAAACATCTCATATGTTTCGCGACGTTTCAAAAACGTCTTCGGTGCCTCAACTCTAAACCGTTTAACTAAACTATCACGTAGTTATCAAAACGTGTATGTCAGATGTTCGCAACATCCACAGACCACGTTCGAGGTTCAGCACACTGAGCGGTGCATTAAGGACAGAAGCCTTCTACGAAGCAACGAGGACAATCCTCGGTTTACGGACCTAGTCCGCATAATTGTTACTATTAACTTTCAACTAAATTTTCTCTAGGAACATATCTAAACAGTAGAACTGAAGCGCGAGCTACGACATAATTTGCAAAATCCTTTTGACTATGTTCAGGATAATTAAGTTCATCTTATGAACTCCCACTCAGATAGACATCCCTCTAGTCATCTAAGTGATTACATGATCCGAGTCAACTAGGCCATGTCCGATCATCACGTGAGATGGACTAGTCAACATCGGTGAACATCTTCATGTTGATCGTATCTACCATACGACTCATGCTCGACCTTTTGGTCTCTTGTGTTCCGAGGCCATGTCTGTACATGCTAGGCTCGTCAAGTTAACCCTAAGTGTTTTGCATGTGTAAAACTGTCTTACACCCGTTGTATGTGAACGTAAGGATCTATCACACCCGATCATCACGTGGTGCTTCGAAACGATGAACTGTAGCAACGGTGCACAGTTAGGGGAGAACACTTCTTGAAATTTTAATGACGGATCATCTTATTTACTACCGTCGTTCTAAGCAAATAAGATGTATAAACATGATAAACATCACATGCAATCAAATAGTGACATGATATGGCCAATATCATATTGCTCCTTTTGATCTCCATCTTCGGGGCTCCATGATCATCATTGTCACCGGCATGACACCATGATCTCCATCATCGTGTCTTCATGAAGTTGTCTCGCCAACTATTACTTCTACTACTACAGCTAACGGTTAGCAATAAAGTAAAGTAATTACATGACGTTTAAGTTGACACGCAGGTCATAAATAAATAAAGACAAGTCCTATGGCTCCTGCCGGTTGTCATACTCATCGACATGCAAGTCGTGATTCCTATTACAAGAACATGATCAATCTCATACATCACATATCATTCATCACATTCTTCTTGGCCATCTCACATCACATAGCATACCCTGCAAAAACAAGTTAGACGTACTCTAATTGTTGTTTGCATGTTTTACGTGGCTGCTATGGGTTTCTAGCAAGAACGGTTCTTACCTACGCAAAGACCACAACGTGATATGCCAATTGCTATTTACCCTTCATAAGGACCCTTTTCATCGAATCCGATCCGACTAAAGTGGGAGAGACAGACACCCGCCAGCCACCTTATGCAACTAGTGCATGTTTGTCGGTGGAACCGGTCTCACGTAAGAGTACGTGTAAGGTTGGTCCGGGCCGCTTCATCCCACGATGCCGCCGAATCAAGATAAGACTAGTAACGGCAAGCATATTGAACAAAATCAACGCCCACAACTACTTTGTGTTCTACTCGTGCATAGAATCTACGCAATAGACCTAGCTCATGATGCCACCGTTGAGGAACGTAGCAGAAATTCAAAATTTTCCTACGTGTCACCAAGATCTATCTATGGAGAGACTAGCAACAAGGGGAAGGAGAGTGCATCTACATACCCTTGTAGATTGCTAAGCGGAAGCGTTCAAGTGAACGGGGTTGATGGAGTCGTACTCGTCATGATCCAAATCACCGATGACCAAGTGCCGAATGGACGGCACCTCCGCGTTCAACACACATACAGCCCGGTGACGTCTCCCATGCCTTGATCCAGCAAGGAGAGAGGGAGAGGTTGAGGAAGACTTCATCCATCAGCAGCACAACGGCGTGGTGGTGGTGGAGGAGCGTGGCTATCCTGCAGGGCTTCGCCAAGCTCCGCAGAAGAGGAGGAAGAAGAGATGCAGGGCTGCCCCAAAGAGAGATTGAATCGCGTGTTGTGGGCAGCCCTATGCCTCAATATATATAGGGGAAGGGGAGGGGCTGCGCCCCCTCTAGGGTTCCCACCCCTAGGGGGGCGGCAGCCCTAGATGGGGACAAGGGTGGCGGCCAAGAGGGGAGGATAGAGGGAGGAGCACCAATATGGGCCCTAAGGCCCATATCCCCTTAGGGTTTGCCCCCTTTCCACCTCTTAGGCGCCATGGGCCCTTGTGGGAGGCGCACCAGCCCACTAAGGGGCTGGTTCCTCACCACTCTTAGCCCATGCAAGCCTCCGGGGTTGGTGGCCCCACTTGGTGGACCCCCGAGACCCTCCCGGTGGTCCCGGTACGTTACCGATAAACCCCGAAACTCTTCCGGTATCCAAAACAGGACTTCCCATATATAAATCTTTACCTCCAGACCATTCCGGAACTCCTCGTGACGTCCGGGATCTCATCCGGGACTCCGAACAACATTCAGTAACCACATACAAACTTCCTTTATAACCCTAGCATCATCGAACCTTAAGTGTGTAGACCCTACGGATTCGGGAGACATGCAGACATGACCGAGACGTTCTCCGGTCAATAACCAACAGCGGGATCTGGATACCCATGTTGGCTCCCACATGTTCCACGATGATCTCATCGGATGAACCACGATGTCAAGGACTTAATTAATCAATCCCGTATACAATTCCCTTTGTCTATCGGTACGATACTTGCTCGAGATTCGATCATCGGTATCCCGATACCTTGTTCAATCTTGTTACCGGCAAGTCTCTTTACTCGTTCCGTAACACATCATCCCGTGATCAACTCCTTGATCACATTGTGCACATTATGATGATGTCCTACCGAGTGGGCCCAGAGATACCTCTCCGTCACACGGAGTGACAAATCCCAGTCTCGATTCATGCCAACCCAACAGACACTTTCGGAGATACCTGTAGTGTACCTTTATAGCCACCCAGTTACGTTGTGACGTTTGGCACACCCAAAGTATTCCTACGGTATCCGGGAGTTGCACAATCTCATGGTCTAAGGAAATGATACTTGACATTAGAAAAGCTTTAGCATACGAACTACACGATCTTTGTGCTAGGCTTAGGATTGGGTCTTGTCCATCACATCATTCTCCTAATGATGTGATCCCGTTATCAACGACATCCAATGTCCATGGTCAGGAAACCATAACCATCTATTGATCAACGAGCTAGTCAACTAGAGGCTTACTAGGGACATGGTGTTGTCTATGTATCCACACATGTATCTGAGTTTCCTATCAATACAATTATAGCATGGATAATAAACGATTATCATGAACAAGGAAATATAATAATAATCAATTTATTATTGCCTCTAGGGCATATTTCCAACACTCTCTTGCTAGAGCAACCAGGCAAGCCCCCCCTTGATCACGAGATATCGCCTATTCTTCTCTCTACTACTTGCATTAGATTAGTGTAGCATGTTACTGCTTTCCGTTAATCCTATTCCGATGCATAGCCCGTCCTTGCTACTATTGTTGTTACCTTTACCTGCTATCCTAATGCTTAGTATAGGATGCTAGTGTTCCATCAGTGGCCCTACACTCTTGCCCGTCTGCCATGCTATACTACTGGGCCGTGTTAGGTGATCACGGGCATATGCTATATACTTTATACTGTTACTTTACTTATGATACTATTCAGAGTTGGGGGCTGAAGGGGCAGGTGGCTCCATCCCGGTAGAGGTGGGCCTGGGTTCCCGATGGCACCTGACTGTTACTTTGAGGCGGAGCGACAGGGCAGGTTGAGACCACCTAGGAGAGAGGTGGGCCTGGCCCTGGTCGGTGTTCACGGTTATTTCAAGATAACACATTTAACGAGATCTTGGTATTTGATCTGAGTCTGGCTACTGGCCTATACGCACTAACCATCTACGCGGGGACAGTTATGGGCACTCGACGTCGTGGTATCAGCCGAAGCCTTCGTGATGTCAGCGACTGAGCGGCGCGCGCCGGATTGGAACATAAGCCTGCTCTTGTATTAAGGGGGCTAGTTCTGCTTCCGACCGCCCTCGCAACATGCAGGTATGCAATGGGCGATGGGCACAGACCCCTGCGCCATAGGATTGAGACCGGCGTGCTGACCTCTCTGTTGTGCCTAGGTAGGGTTGCGACGTGTTGATCTTCTGAGGCCGGGCATGACCCAGGAAAGTGTGTTCGGCCAAATGGGATCGAGCGTGTTGGGTTATGTGGTGCACCCCTGCAGGGAAGTTAATCTATTCGAATAGCCGTGATCTTCGGTAACAGGACGACTTGGAGTTGTACCTTGACCTTATGACAACTAGAACCAGATACTTAATAAAACACACCCTTCCAAGTGCCATATACAACCGGTGATCGCTCTCTCATAGGGCGACGAGGGGAGGATCATCGGTTAGGATTATGCTACACGATGCTACTTGGTGAACTTACCATCCACTCTCTTCTCCTACTGCAAGATGGAGGTTACCAAAAGCGTAGTCTTCGATAGGACTAGCGATCCCCCTCTTATTCCGGCATTATGTAGTTCAGTCCACTTATGATACCCTTATTCCATTTGATACCAATGCATACATATGTAGTATAGCTCCTTGCTTGCGATTACTTTGGATGAGTACTCGCAGTTGCTTTTCTCCCCCTTTTCCCCTTTCCTATATCCGATTGCTGCAACCAGACGTTGGAGTCCAGGAGCCAGATGCCACCGTTGATGACGACTACTACTACTCGGGAGGTGCCTACTACTACGTGCAGCCCGCTGACGACGACCGAGAATAGTTTAGGAGGATCCCAGGCAGGAGGCCTACGCCTCTTTCGATCTGTATCCCAGTTTGTGATAGCCTTCTTAAGGCAAACTTGTTTAACTTATGTCTGTACTCAGATATTGTTGCTTCCGCTGACTCGTCTATGATCGAGCTCTTGTATTCGAGCGCTCGAGGCCCCTAGCTTGTAATATGATGCTTGTATGACTTATTTTATTTGTAGAGTTGTGTTGTGATATCTTCCCGTGAGTCCCTGATCTTGATCGTACACGTTTGCGTGTATGATTAGTGTACGATTGAATCGGGGGCGTCACAAGCAGACACTGGGGAATTGATAGCAGCATCACTGCTTGACGATGCAGCAATCACACTGGTCTCATTTTCTTTGTTGTGGGGAGTGCTAAGGATTTTGATTGCCTCAGAGAAGGGTATCGAAGAGCACATGCTCTGGGTCACAGTTTCTTCTTTAGTCTTCTTATTAGCTCTCACAGGAGAGACGCATGCCTCAACCAGAGCAGGAGGATGGAATGTAGCACCATCATCAGTTGCTTTCTTCCCAGCTGGAGTTTTTGTGGGGGCCCTGTTGGCAAGGTCTAGGTCATCTATGGGTTCCTCTCCATCATCCAGGATGTCCTTATCTAGTTCCTCCTCATCAATTACCTTGTTGTCATCACCCACAACTATGTCAGTAGGTCCATCATCATCATTAGGATTATCAGCCCCTATCTGGTCAAAATCTTCCACAGTAAAGGATAAGATATAGAGTTTTTTCCTCATCTCCATAATCCTTTCAAAAGGAATTTTAGCTGGGTCCCTACAAGCAATTTTGACCCTCACTTTCTCATAGAAGCTCTTCATCAGACCATTCCAATCTACATCCACAAGAATTCCAAAGCAGAAGCAATCTGAGATAGGACTTTCCATGTGCACCATTCGGACGACAGGCCCTCCACGACGACCCATGCTTCAGTAAGCTCGCTGAATGGGTCAATTGAACCGGTCCATTTTTCCACAGACACAGACATTCCATCGATGGGCAGATCAAAGGCAGGGAATTCAATCAGTTCATCGACATCTTTCCAGGGTGGAAATCTGACCAGGAACTTCTTCTCTGATAGTGGCCTGATCTGCCATGTCCATTGCTTATTTTTGCAGAATATCCCAGCGAGATTGTTAACTAGATCTGACTTGTTGATTTCACCTTTCATGATCCAAACTTCTCCATAGTTCCTGAAGTTCAGCCAATTTGCTTCTCTACCCACATGAGCGTCAATGTGATAGAACCCCAGTACCAGTGCAGAACTCCCAAAGAAAGTGGCAACTGGATGAGGTTGCGCCCAGGCTGCACAATTATTGACATTGTGCCCCTCCAAACCACAGATGAAGCTGGCTTTCTTCTAGATGCAGTTACCAACGTAGTGGCCAGGGCCTCCATGTTTTGTATCTCCAATTTGTTCTAATACTGCAAGAAATATTAAAGGAATGCTATGAAATTGTACACATGAGAGTAACAAAGATAAATTATCGCTAGTCACCTGAAATCTTTCTCGGGCTCCCACTCTTCTTATGGTTCCTCGGAGGGGTGGTCGCGCCCTGTTGCCTTGTGGGCATCTGGTAGCCCCCTAAAGTGGATCTTTTCTCCAGTATTTTTTATATATTCCATAAAAAATCTTCAAAAAGTTTCGTCCAATTCCGAGAACTTTTATTTCTGCACAAAAACAACAGGATGGTAGTTCTGTCAAAAACAACATCAGTCCTGGTTAGTTTCATTCAAATCATGTAAATTAGAATCCAAAACAAGAGCAAAAGTGCTTGAAAAAATAGATGCAATGAAGACGTATCAGGTTCTTGCATACTCAGACTTCACCAATGTCTCCCGGAGATCATACTGACTAGGTGGATCTAAATCTTGGCCAAATTGACCAATGGCCTGAACCATCTGCCTAAACTCGTCATTTTCAATTGCGTTAAATTATGTGGCTACATTGCATATAAGAGATACACATCTTTGCATAGGAGGGCGACAAACAATCTACAATTGAATTGGAAAAAATAGGGCATCAAGATCTTTCCATGGGTATACACCCATCTTGCAATGTACTAAGGTGCTCAAAGCGATCTCTCCTTCCATGTTGCCTTGTTAATCTTCATTTGCTTGAGTCTTGCTTAATTCTCCGTTTAACTTGGGGTAAATGGTACATGTTGTTGGGGAACGTAGTAATTTCAAAAAAATTCCTACGCACACGCGAGATCATGGTGATGCATAGCAACGAGAGGGGAGAGTGTCGTCTACGTACCCTCGTAGACCGTAAGCGGAAGCGTTATGACAACGCGGTTGATCTAGTCGTACGTCTTCACGATCGACCGATCCTCAATACCGAATGTACGACACCTCCGCGTTCAGCACACGTTCAGCTCGGTGACGTCCTGCGAACTCACGATCCAGTAGAGCTTCAGGGAAGAGCTTCATCGGCACGACGGAGTGGTGACGGTGTTAATGAAGTTACCGACGCAGGGCTTCGCCTAAGCACCGCTACGATATGACCGAGGTGGATTATGGTGGAGGGGGGCAACACACATGGCTAAGAGATCAATGATCAATTGTTGTGTCTTGGGGTGCCCCCTGCCCCCGTATATAAAGGAGCTAGGGGTGAGGCGGCCGGCCAAGGAGGAGGGCGCGGCAAGGGGGAGTCCTACTCCCACCGGGATTAGGACTCCTTCTTTCCTAGTAGGAGTAGGAGAAGGGGGAAGGGAAGGAGAGAGGAGGAAGGAAAGGGGGCGCCGCCCCCCTCCTTGTCCATTTCGGACTAGAGGGGGAGGAGGCGCGCAGCCTACCCTGGCTGCCCCTCCTCTTCTCGACTAAGGCCCAATAGGCCCATTACACTCCCCGGGGGGGTTCCGGTAACCCCCCGGTACTCTGGTATATGTCTGAAACCTCCCGAAACACTTCTGGTGTCCGAACATAGTCGTCCAATATATCAATCTTTACGTCTCGACCATTTCGAGACTCCTCGTCATGTACGTGATCATATCCGGGACTCAGAACTACCTTCGATACATCAAAAACACAAAAACTCATAATACCGATTGTCACAGAACTTTATGCGTGCGGACCCTACATATGTAGACATGACCGAGACATGTCTGCGTTCAATAACGAATAACGGAACCTGGATGCTCATATGGGTTCCTACATATTTTACGAAGATCTTTATTGGTCAATCCGCATAACAACATACGTTGTTCCCTTTGTCATCGGTATGTTACTTGCCCGAGATTCAATCGTCTGTATCTCAATACCTAGCTCAATCTCGTTACCGGCAAGTCTCTTTACTCGTTCCGTAATGCATCATCCCGCAACTAACTCATTAGTAACATTGCTTGCAGGGCTTATAGTGATGTGCATTACCGAGAGGGCCCAGACATACCTCTCCGACAATCGGACTGACAAATCCTAATCTCGATCTATGCCAACTCTACGAACACCATCAGAGACACCTGTAGAGCACCTTTATAATGACCCATTTACGTTGTGACATTTGGTAGCATACAAAGTGTTCCTCCGGATTCGGGAGTTGCATAATCTCATAGTCATAGGAATATGTATAAGTCACGGAGAAAGCAATAGCAGTAAACTAAACGATCAAGTGCTAAGCTAACGAAATGGGTCAAGTCAATCACATCATTCTCCTAACAATGTGACCCCGTTAATCAAATGACAACTCATGTCCATGGCTAGGAAACGCAACCATCTTTGATCAATGAGCTAGTCAAGTAGAGGCATACTAGTGACACTATGTTTGTCTATGTATTCACACATGTATTATGTTTCTGGTTAATACAATTCTAGCATGAATAATAAATATTTATCATGATATGAGGAAATAAATAATAACTTTATCATTGCCTCTAGGGCATATTTCCTTCAGTCTCCCACTTGCACTAGAGTCAATAATCTAGACACAGTAATGATACTAACACCCATGGAGTCTTGGTGTTGATCATGTTTTGCTCGTGGAAGAGGCTTAGTCAACGGGTTTGCAACATTCAGATCCGTATGTATCTTGTAAATCTCTATGTCTCCCACCTGGATGTGCTTGGTCCTCTTGTGAAATATGGATTCCTTTGCTAAGGCAATTGCACCAGTATTGTCACAAAAGATTTTTATTGGACCCGATGCACTAGGTATGAGACCTAGATCGGATATGAACTCCTTCATTAAGACTCCTTCATTTGCTACTTCTGAAGTAGATATGTACTCCGCTTCACACGTAGATCCCGCCACAACGCTTTGTTTAGAATTGCACCAACTGACAGCTCCACCGTTCAATAAAAACACGTATCCGGTTTGTGATTTAGAATCGTCCGGATCAGTGTCAAAGCTTGCATCGACGTAACCATTTACGACGAGCTCTTTGCCACCTCCATAAACGAGAAACATATCCTTAGTCCTTTTCAGGTATTTCAGGATGTTCTTGACCGCTGTCTAGTGATCCACTCCTGGATTACTTTGGTACCTCCCTGCTAAAGTAATAGCAAGGCACACATCAGGTCTGGTACACAGCATTGCATACATGATAGAACCTATGGCTGAAGCATAGGGAACACTTTTCATTTTCTCTCTATCTTCTGTAGTGGTCGGGCATTGAGTCTGACTCAACTTCACACCTTGTAACACAGGCAAGAACCCTTTCTTTGCTTGATCCATTTTGAACTTTTTCAAAACTTTATCAAGGTATGTGCTTTGTGAAAGTCCAATTAAGCGTCTTGATCCATCTCTATAGATCTTGATGCCTAATATATAAGCAGCTTCACCAAGGTCTTTCATTGAAAAACTCTTATTCAAGTATCCTTTTATGCTATCCAGAAATTCTATATCATTTCCAATCAACAATATGTCATCCACATATAATATTAGAAATGCTACAGAGCTCCCACTCACTTTCTTGTAAATACAGTCTTCTCCAAAAGTCTGTATAAAACCATATGCTTTGATCACACTATCAAAACGTTCATTCCAACTCCGAGAGGCTTGCACCAGTCCATAAATGGATCGCTGGAGCTTGCACACTTTGTTAGCACCCTTTCGATCGACAAAACCTTCTGGTTGCATCATATACAACTCTTCTTCCAGAAATCCATTCAGGAATGCAGTTTTGACATCCATTTGCCAAATTTCATAATCATAAAATGCGGCAATTGCTAACATGATTCGGACAGACTTAAGCATCGGTATGAGTGAGAAAGTCTCATCGTATTCAACCCCTTGAACTTGTCGAAAACCTTTTGCAACAAGTCAAGCTTTGTAGACAGTAACATTACCGTCAGCGTCAGTCTTCTTCTTGAAGATCCATTTATTCTTTATGGCTTGCCGATCATCGGGCAAGTCAACCAAAGTCCACACTTTGTTCTCATACATGGATCCCATCTCAGATTTCATGGCATCAAGCCATTTTGCGGAATCTGGTCTCACCATCGCTTGTTCATAGTTCGTAGGTTCACCATGGTCAAGTAACATGACTTCCAGAACAGGATTATTGTACCACTCTGGTGCGGATCTTACTCTGGTTGACCTACGAGGTTCGGTAGTAACTTGATCTGAAGTTTCATGATCAATATCATTAGCTTCCTCACTAATTGGTGTAGGTGTCATAGGAACCAATTTCTGTGATGAACTACTTTCCAATAAGGGAGCAGGTACAGTTACCTCATCAAGTTCTACTTTCCTCCCACTCACTTCTTTCGAGAGAAACTCCTTCTTAGAAAGGATCCATTCTTAGCAACGAATGTTTTGCCTTCGGATCTGTGATAGAAGGTGTACCCAACAGTTTCGTTTGGGTATCCTATGAAGACACATTTCTCCAATTTGGGTTCGAGCTTATCAGGTTGAAGTTTTTTCACATAAGCATCGCAGCCCCAAACTTCAAGAAACGACAACTTTGGTTTCTTGCCAAACCACAGTTCATAAGGCGTCGTCTCAACGGATTTAGATGGTGCCCTATTTAACATGAACACATCCGTCTCTAAAGCATAACCCCAAAATGATAGCGGTAAATTAGTAAGAGACATCATAGATCACATCATATCTAGTAAAGTACGATTACGATGTTCGGACACACCATTACGATGTGGTGTTCCAGGTGGCGTGAGTTGTGAAACTATTCCGCATTGTTTCAGATGAAGACCAAACTCGTAACTCAAATATTCTCCTCCATGATCAGATCGTAGAAACTTTAATTTCTTGTTACGATGATTTTCCACTTCACTCTGAAATTCTTTGAACTTTTCAAATGTTTCATTCTTATGTTTCATTAAGTAGATATACCCATATCTGCTCAAATCATCTATGAAGGTGAGAAAAAATACCCGCCGCGAGCCTCAATATTCATCGGACCACATACATCAGTATGTATGATTTCCAACAAATCTGTTGTTCGCTCCATTGTTCCGGAGAATGGCGTTTTAGTCATCTTGCCCATGAGGCATGGTTCGCAAGTACCAAGTGATTCATAATCAAGTGATTCCAAAAGTCCATCAGTGTGGAGTTCCTTCATGTGCTTTACACCAATATGACCCAAACGGCAGTGCCACAAATAAGTTGCACTATCATTATCAACTCTGCATCTTTTGGCTTCAATATTATGAATATGTGTATCACTACTATCGAGATTCAACAAAAATAGACCACTCTTCAAGGGTGCATGACCATAAAAGATATTACTCATATAAATAGAACAATCATTATTCTCAGATTTAAATTAATAATCGTCTCGCATCAAACAAGATCCAGATATAATGTTCATGCTCAACGCTGGCACCAAATAACAATTATTCAAGTCTAAAACTAATCCCGAAGGTATATGTAGAGGTAGCATGCCGACGGCGATCACATCGACTTTGGAACCATTTCCCATGCGCATCGTCACCTTGTCCTTAGCCAATCTTCGCTCAATCCGTAGTCCCTATTTTGAGTTGCCAATATTAGCAACAGAACCAGTATCAAATACCTAGGTGCTACTACGAGCTTTAGTAAGGTACACATCAATAACATGTATATCACATATACCTTTGTTCACTTTGCCATCCTTCTTATCCGCCAAATACTTGGGGCAATTCCGCTTCTAGTGACCAGTCTGTTTGCAGTAGAAGCACTCAGTCTCAGGCTTGGGTCCAGACTTAGGTTTCTTCTCCTGAGTAGCAACTTGTTTGCTGTTCTTCTTGAAGTTCCCCTTCTTCTTCCCTTTGCCCTTTTTCTTAAAACTGGTGGTCTTGTTGACCATCAACACTTGATGCTCCTTCTTGATTTCTACCTCCGCAGCCTTTAGCATTGCGAAGAGCTCAGGAATTGTCTTATCCATCCCTTGCATATTATCGTTTATCACGAAGCTCTTGTAGCTTGGTGGTAGTGATTGAAGAATTCTGTCAATGACACTATCATCCAGAAGATTAACTCCCAGTTGAATCAAGTGGTTATTATACCCAGACATTTTGAGTATATGTTCACTGACAGAACTATTCTCCTCCATCTTGCAGCTGTAGAACTTATTGGAGACTTCATATCTCTTAATCCGGGCATTTTCTTGAAATATTAACTTCAACTCCTGGAACATCTCATATGCTCCATGACGTTCAAAACGTCATTGAAGTCCTGGTTCTAAGCCGTAAAGCATGGCACACTGAACTATCGAGTAGTCATCAGCTTTGCTATGCCAGACATTCTTAACATCGTTAGTTGCATCTGCAGCAGGCCTGGCACCCAGCGGTGCTTCCAGGACGTAATTCCTCTGTGCAACAATGAGGATAATCCTCGAGTTACGGACCCAGTCCGTGTAATTGCTACCATCATCTTTCAACTTTGCTTTCTCAAGGAACGCATTAATATTCAACGGAACAACAGCACGGGCCATCTATCTACAACAAGATAGACAAACAAAATACTATCAGGTACTAAGTTCATGACAAATTTAAGTTTAATTAATCATATTACTTAAGAACTCCCACTTAGATAGACATCTCTCTTATCATCTAAGTGATCACGTGATCCAAATCAACTAAACCATAACCGATCATCACGTGAAATGGAGTAGTTTTCAATGGTGAACATCACTATGTTGATCATATCTACTATATGATTCACGTTCGACCTTTCGGTCTCAGTGTTCCGAGGCCATATCTGCATATGCTAGGCTCGTCAAGTTTAACCTGAGTATTTTCTACGTGTGCAAAACTAGCTTGCACCCGTTGTATGTGAACATAGAGCCTATCACACCCGATCATCACGTGGTGTCTCGGCACGATGAACATTGGCAACGGTCCATACTCAGGGAGAACACTTGTACCTTGAAATTTAGTGAGAGATCATCTTATAGTGCTACCGTCAATCAAAGCAGAATAAGATGCATAAAGGATAAACATCACATGCAATCAATATAAGTGATATGATATGGCCATCATCATCTTGTGCCTTTGATCTCCATCTCCAAAGCACCATCATGATCACCATGGTCACCGGCGCGATACCTTGATCTCCATCGTAGCATCGTTGTTGTCTCGCCAACTATTGCTTCTACGACTATCGCTACCGCTTAGTGATAAAGTAAAGCAATTACAAGGCGATTGCATTGCATACAATAAAGCGACAACCATATGGCTCCTGCCAGTTGCCGATAACTCTGTTACAAAACATGATCATCTCATACAATAAAATATAGCATAATGTCTTGACCATATCACATCACAACATGCCCTGCAAAAACAAGTTAGACATCCTCTACTTTGTTGTTGCAAGTTTTACGTGTCTGCTACGGGCTAAGCAAAAACCATTCTTACCTACGCATCAAAACCACAACGATAGTTCGTCAAGTTAGTGATGTTTTAACCTTCTCAAGGACCGGGCGTAGTCACACTCGGTTCAACTAAAGTTGGAGAAACTGACACCCGCCAGCCACCTGTGTGCAAAGCACGTTGGTAGAACCAGTCTCGCGTAAGCGTACGCGTAATGTTGGTCCGGACCGCTTCATCCAACAATACCGCCGAACCAAAGTATGACATGCTGGTAAGCAGTATGACTTGTATCGCCCACAACTCACTTGTGTTCTACTCGTGCATATAACATCTACGCATAAACCTGGCTCGGATGCCACTGTTGGGGAACGTAGTAATTTCAAAAAAAATCCTACGCACACGCAAGATCATTGTGATGCATAGCAATGAGAGGGGAGAGCGTCGTCTACGTCCCCTTGTAGACCGTAAGTGGAAGCGTTATGACAACGCGGTTGATGTAGTCGTACGTATTCACGATCGACCAATCCTCAGTACCGAACGTACGGCACCTCCGCGTTCAGCACACGTTCAGCTCGGTGACGCCCCGCGGACTCACGATCCAGTAGAGCTTCGGGGAAGAGCTTCGTCAGCACGACGGCGTGGTGACGGTGTTGATGAAGTTACCGACGCAGGGCTTTGCCTAAGCATCGCTACGATATGACCGAGGTGGATTATGGTGGAGGGGGGCACCGCACACGGCTAAGAGATCAATGATCAATTGTTGTGTCTTGGGGTGCCCACCTGCCCCCGTATATAAAGGAGCTATGGGGAGGCGGCCGACCAAGGAGGAGTGCGCGCCAAGGGGGTAGTCCTACTCCCACCGGGAGTAGGATTCCTTCTTCCTAGTAGGAGTAGGAGAAGGGGGAAGGGAAGGAGATAGGAGGAAGGAAAGGGGGGCGCCGCCCCCATCCTTGTCCAATTCGGACTAGAGGGGGAGGGGGCGCGCGGCCTGCCCTGGCTGCCCCTCCTCTTCTCCACTAAGGCCCAATAGGCCCATTACACTCCCCGGGGGGTTCCGTTAACCCCCCGTACTCCGGTATATGTCCGAAACCTCCCGAAACACTTTCAGTGTCTAAACATAGTCGTCCAATATATCGATCTTTACGTCTCGACCATTTCAAGACTCCTCGTCATGTCCGTGATCATATCCGGGACTTCGAACTACCTTCGGTACATCAAAAACACAAAAACTCATAATACCGATCGTCACAGAACTTCAAGCATGCGGACCCTACATATGTAGACATGGCCGAGACATGTCTCCGGTCAATAACCAATAGCGGAACCTGGATGCTCATATTGGTTCCTACATATTCTACGAAGATCTTTATCAGTCAAACCGCATAACAACATACGTCGTTCCCTTTGTCATCGGTATGTTACTTGCCCGAGATTCGATCGTCGGTATCTCAATACCTAGCTCAATCTCGTTACCGGCAAGTCTCTTTACTCGTTTCGTAATGCATCATCCCGCAACTAACTCATTAGTCACATTGCTTGCAAGGCTTATAGTGATCTGCATTACCGAGAGGGCCCAGAGATACCTCTCCGACAATCGGAGTGACAAATCCTAATCTCGATATATGCCAACTCTACGAACACCATCGGAGACACCTATAGAGCACCTTTATAATCACCCAGTTACGTTATGACGTTTGGTAGCATACAAAGTGTTCCTCCAGTATTCGGGAGTTGCATAATCTCATAGTCATAGGAATATGTATAAGTCATGGAAAAAGCAATAGCAGTAAACTAAACGATCAAGTACTAAGCTAACGAAATGGGTCAAGTCAATCACATCATTCTCCTAATGATGTGACCCCGTTAATCAAATGACAACTCATGTCCATGGCTAGGAAACTCAATCATCTTTGATCAATGAGCTAGTCAAGTAGATGCATACTAGTGACACTATGTTTGTTTATGTATTCACACATGTATTATGTTTCCGGTTAATACAATTCTAGCATGAATAATAAACATTTATCATGATATGAGGAAATAAATAATAACTTTATTATTGCCTCTAGGGCATATTTCCTTCACATGTCCACTTATCTATAAGAGTAACACATTAGGTTGTGAGCTACCAATACAAGTGAGTTCATCATCATCTCGAGCTTGACCTTGAGGAGTGGATGATGCATCAATAACAACAACATCTCTCACAACCTTATCGTGCTCATACCTCTTTTGCTTCTTTGATACCTTTTTCTTCAAAAGCTTTTAAGCAAGGTTCTTTAGCTTCTTATGGGCACCGCAAACAGGTCCTCACCGCATTTGGTTTTGCTGCAATGTGTTGCGTCAGCCGGTAAATACCTCCCATGAAAATCCGAGTGTAGAAATTGCACCTCACTCTCCGAAGGTTGTTAGGATCAACCAGCTGACCATAGGCCCAACCCATATCATCGAAATTTCTCTTGACAATCTTAGCTCTCTCTTATGCTGCCCTTGCTGCTGCACTAGCATCATCTCCATACTAGAACTAGACTTATGGATGAATGGAAGCAATATGAAATAAATAGCTGATGAACTGAACAACAAAGCAATAGTTTGCTGCAGTGTTGCATGCCTACCTATCAAACCTATGGATGAGGAAGAATAAGAACTGAAGAAAAATAAAGGAGGATCTATGGATCTGGGGATCTGGGGAGGAGTGGAGAGGAGGAGATCCTCACCTGAACTAGTAGGAGGAGGAGTTGCCGGCGTCCAGATCCAGTAGTTGCCGAGGAGGAGGAAGAACACCAGAGGAGCCGCCGCTAGATGCTGAGCACAAGAAGCAGCCACAACGCTCTCTTCTTTCCCCTCCTTCTAACCCAGTAACCATAGCCGAACATGCCACCTTTCAGCTAGGCCTTATATAGCCCCTTCCCCCCGCATGTGTCTATTTTGGCTCCCACCGGACTTTTGGCCCGCCTTCTTCGCTTTTCTGTCACTTAAGCGCGTGTAGCGCACGCTCAACCATCGCTCAGTGCTAAAGCTTATAGCTAAATCACGCTTTCTTCGTTCAACACTAAAAGGTACGCCTAGGCCAGAAGCGAAGCGTTTAGCTGTGGCTTAGTGCTTAAGCACCACCCAAAAATGCTTTCGTGAACATTGCTTGCCATTTATTAACAAATCAATAATTTTCAATCCCGGTGCCACGCTGTTCCTTCCCCATTCGTTGGTCGTGGTCGCTGCGTGCACGTCGTTCTACTGCATGTGAAGCTTGCTGATGTCGCCCAACACGACCAAAACGTGTGCGCGTCGACGTCATGGAGGGGGCGCCACACCACCGTGGTGCACTTCCCGTTGTGCTCCTCGTACCTGAGCCCCCGCGGTGCTGGATGCACAGCGAGCCGGAGTCGCTTGAGCTCCTGCAACTGCTCCTCTGTTGTGTGCAATTCCAACTCCAGCGCCTCGGCGTCTCCCTTTCCATCGACGAGTTCGTCTTCACCGAGCCGCACTCGAAGCACAGCGCCCGCGCTGCCTCCAGGGGGGCGGCTCGGGCAAACCCTAGCCGCCGCCGCCCCCGACTCTCCTCTCCTCTCCTCTCCCCGCCACCGTCGGAGGAGGCCGGCGAGCGAAGCTCGCTTGGCTGACGGCGGTGGCGGGCTAGCCTCCGTACCTCGCGAGGAGGCCTCCGGCTGCGGCGCGACGGCGCCCCTGGGCGTCCGACGGCGCGGCGGATGCGGGATGCTGGGGCGGCGGCCCCAGGGGACTCCGGCGGTGGCTGTGCCGCCACGGCTGCAGGGGCAGCGTGGGGGCGGCCTTGGCGGCTGGTGGCGACGGAGCATCCGGCCCAGATCTTGGGCGGCGGCCCCCGGCGAGGCCCCTTGTCACCTGTGGTGAGCAGTGGGGTGGGCGCGGTGCCGGCAATCTGGTCGGGTGGCCGGCGGATCTTCGGTGGGCTGGGACCTCGCGTGGCTGCCCTGGTGGCTGGCGGCGTTAGATCTGGCTGCTGGCCATCTTCCCCTGCTCGGTGCGTTTCACCCTCATCGGTCCCTGGCTGTGCAGGCGTCTGGCCTGCCTCTGGGTTGTGGGTGATACTAGTGGTCGGGATCCAGATTGGGGGAAACCCCCCTGGTCGGCTCCAGCCGGCCGCGACGACGACGACGTCCGCGGGCGCCGATTTCTTCATGGAGACGTCGGTCGAGGTCTGCCCTTCCACACCCCACCACCTTGCTTCTCGGGTGAAAACCTAACTCCGGTGGGCGGCAGCGGCGTCCTTGGCGCCATGACCTTCTTGAAGGCGTCGCCTTGAGGGCAGTGTGGTGGCGGGCTCAGTATGGGGTCGGTGACAGCAGCCGAGGATCGAGGGACCAGTGGGCGCCTTTTTTGGTGGAGCGGTGCTTCATCCTACTCATTGATGACGGCGGATCTCGGCGGCGTGGTGCAGTGGAGACTCGGCGCCCAATGCGCGGTGATGGACTCGCGAAGGTGGAGGCAGTTGTCTGACGTCATGGTGGCGTCGATGACAGAGTGGCCTGACAAGGTAGAAGCCTCAATATTTGCTCTAAAGATGGACCTGTGGAAGATGGCGGCGACGATACATGTGAGTGCGTCAGACCAGTTTATGCCCCAGACCCGGTATGTGGCTCGGCTAGGGCTTCTGACTTTTGATGATAGGCTTAGGTGAGTGGTCCGGGTATTTGGCCCGGGTAGCACCCCTTCATCATATGGATAGGAGTAGTGGCATATGTTGCCAAGATGGCGGATTCAGGCATATTGTTGTAATACTTTGTAAGGTCCTCGAGAATAATCAATAAAGTGGCCGTATGCATCTCCTAGATGCAGAGGCCGGGGGTCATCCTCCTTTTCTAAAAAAAAAAAACTTCAAGTTCCATCTCTGCCACGAGGTTCTCCCTGGCGACATCGCGCTGGAGTGGGACCACGCCATCGAGTTCTCCGTCCACGACTGCCTCTACGACCCCTGCGCTCAGGCCCGCGCCGGCCCAGACCTATACTAGTGGAGAGCCATCGTACAGGTGCGGCTGCGCACCTCGCACCGATGCACGTTGCCTGCCTCGAGTAGTGGCTGGCCGCCCATTGTGTGGCCGGCCTGGCGGCTAACGTCGACCTCGCCGGCAGGATCAACTTCTTCTCCGCGTCCGGTCTTACGCCGCCGACCTCATGGTCTACAAAGGTAACTGAAACAAAATTAGTTTTTAGTTCTAATTTAATTTGTTTATATTGGTAAATTAATAATTGTGCCTTGGTTTTGACATTTTATTCGTCGACAGACCTAATAAATATGAACCGAGGTAGTATTGTAATTTTCTTTGCACATTAATGTCGATATTGTATTTGTACATATATATTATAGCAAGAAAATGTAATGCCGATAAATTTGTGTTGAAACTATTTTCTATTGGGAAGACATATTGGAGTCTGAGCTCATGTGCACCCGCATTGTTTCTAAAAGAATAAATAAACCTTTTGCATCCTGGTAAAATTAATAACTTTTAGCCCCACCCGTTCCAAAGACCTTTGGCAAAGGATAGCTTCGCTTACACGCGGGACCCAGATGGTGTATGGACCATGTGTCATTGACCTGGCAATACCCACTCTTGAGTTAGAAGATCGTATCAGGACACAGCCCATCATCCAGGAGAGCCGCCCGCTCACTCCCTGAAGAGCCACTCTACTCTACTCTACTCTACTCTACTCTACTCAGTCAGCTGGATTTGCAGCTAGCCCCAGCCATTAGTGCATTCCGCCAATTTGGAAACTAGTGATTTTTGTTGGAAACCGCCGATTACGAATCAAATGTTGGTGGACGGTGACGTGGATTATTCGGAGAGATCTGAACTCCTCCACCCCTCAATAACTAGTGCACCACGCACCCACCAATCTCCTCCGTAGTCCATGAGCGGAGCGAACAATCCATGCCCTGCTCGGGCCATGTGGAGAACTAAGGTCGAGCCGGAGCCCGGATGGGGATAGGAACCAGAAGGACACCAAGGCCTGGATGATTTGCTCGTCCTTGGCCGCAAGCTGGTAGGAGAAATTGGTTTTCCACCCATCCTTTAGTGTTGGGTATATAATCCCACGGCGTGACCCGCCCAGGAGGGGCCGACTTACACTGTTGATGATTCATAAATGAAAGGCTAAAATAGTCCCAAGAAAATAAGATATGAAGACTGAAAGCGGCTTACAAGGCGGGCATGTTGAAGACACAAGACCCGGAGGTGGTGCTATAACCCTGAGATGTGAGCCATCTGATGGCGACTTGCCTAGCAAGGCAAGGCGACTTAGAACCTAAGTTGGTCACATTGTGTGATCCGACTTGGACTCTTGCAAGATCAGGGCCTCGACCTGTGTATATAAAGGCGACACCTTGCGGCGGCTTAACTCGGGTTAGAATGAATTGATAGCTAGGTTAAGCGATTTCGCTCCCTTGTAATCGATAGTCAATCAATACAACACAAAGCAGGACGTAGGTTTTTACCTCGTTGGTGAGGGGCCGAACCTAGGTAAACTTGCATCTCTCGTCCCGCTCAACCCCTTCAAGCTAATCATCGTAGCCATGGCCTCACATCTAAGTCCTTTCATAAGGGCATTTGCCGTGACAAAACCACGACAATTGCGCCCACCGTGGGGCCAGGGCACGGTGGTTTCAAGTTCTTGAAGGGCACTTTCCCAGGGATCGAGGGATACGCCATTGGCAGGATGACCAAGAGTCGCCGTGGTAAGCTCTACATCGACGACGCTGGCTGGGGCCCCGAGGCCGACTCAATCGAGTATGGGTACCGGGTCCCCTTCGGCGGAATTCACGTCTTCATCGGCAAGATCGGCGAGTCTGAGCATGAGCCGGACACCTTCACCGACCTCTTAGAGTCGGCTTGGCGTGCACCACCCGCCCAGGTTCAACACAGTCAAAAAACGTCTTCGTCAGTTTCACGCAAGGCTTGGAGCTTGCAAAAAATTCTGCATCTGGTGGGGAGACTCGTTTATTCAGATGGTGAGTCCTCCACTGGAGAAACGGAATCAATCTATCATTCAAGATGGCGGGCTTGGGGGCTATTCTGATGGCAACAATATTCCGGACCCCTATGAGTTGCCGTGCAGGGCCGCTATTTTTATGGCTAGTACATAGCCGGTTCTAAACTCGTCAACAGCTGCGGCTATGCCATCGGGATCGACTACGACTGCGGCTGCTGGGGCTAGCGGCTCAGTTATACCGCTGACTAAATTTTTGTCAGCTCTTTTGGGCTATCAGAACACTTTGCTTGCGACAGAGCTAACTGTGGTGAATCAGGAAGAGCACAATGCAGATATTGGAAAGATTCAGGCGGAGATCGCTAAGGACCAGGAGGATGTCAACGTAGAGAATGCCAGGATGGCAGAAGAACTGGCTTATATCACGGCTGAGTTAGAGCAAGTAAGGGTGGGGGCTTGGCGCTTAAATCTAGATCAGAATGCCTTTAACGCAGTTCTTTGTAGGAGACACCAGACTCGCCTGCCTCTACATTATGAGCTTATGAATCTGTTTAACACCCCTGGATCAAGTCCAAGCACTCCGAGCCCTCGGGTAAATCCTCAATTAAACCCAGGTGGGCCTGGAAGTGGGGCGGAGGCTCAGCCTCGACAGCCTAAGCCGACACGGAGGGATGAGCGGATGCCTAACCCGCCCCCAAATCAAACGTCACTTGAACGTTTCTTCACACCACCATCGGGGCATTTTTCTAACCCAGTGGATAACATGATAGCATCGGCAACACAGCTGGCATCTATTCCAGTCAAGGGCGAGTCGCCGGTTGCGGTGGAGACCCGAATCGCAGTGGAGCTTCTTCAAACGGCTATAGCACAGCAGGCGGCTTATTCATACAGTCGTGAGTGTGTTCATTCGACCCCTCGCTGTTGACACCAGATTTTGGCATGGTCATGAATCCGGGTTCGTATGCAAAAGTTAGAGGCAACACTTCGCAGGCCGGCCCTGAGTGAGAAAATATTCGGACTTTGCCGGCTGAATGAAACCTTGTCGGGGTAAAACCTTGCCGACGTGAGGGCTTGCCAACATGGAAAGCTTGCCGGCGGAGAAGCTTGCCAGCGTGGAAAGCTTGCCGGCGGAGAAGCTTGCCGGCGTGGAAAGCTTACCGGCGGAGAAGCTTGCCGAGGGGGAACTCTTGCCGAGGGAGAAACCTTGCCGAGGAGGAACTCTTGCCGGGATAGAAACCTTGCCGAGGAGGAACTCTTGCCGGGGTAGAAACCTTGCCGAGCTAGGGAGGAACCCTTGCCGGTGTAAAACCCTTGCCGGGGTGAAACCTTGTCGGTGTGGAAAGCTTACCCGGGTGGAAGGCCTGCCGGGGTGGAGGTTGTGATAGTCAAGCCGACGAGAAGTTGAAGATGGGCTCAGAAGCTAATTCAGATGATCTTGGATGGAGAAATGTCCTACACGGGTTGTCTTCGCCTCGTCTAAATGATCGTCTAAATGATGGGCCAGGTACTATCACTCCTTTGTACATATGATTTAGCTAACGAGAATATGATATTACACTCATGTTCTGATTTAATTGTACTCAGAAATCAAGGGATCAAACAATCAATTGAAGGGCAGCCTTTAAACCAAATGGAACAACACTCTTTGCATGCATGCTCTCAACCGTCCTTGCATGCATGCATACACCGAACCATGCAATCCATCCATCATTTGGATCGTGTATAAGGAGCAAGGGCTGAAGGACCAAAAGACTTTGGATTAATAGGCCCAACATCACCACGTGGGTGGGCCACTAAAGTTTTCGGCCACGCCACCAGGTGGCTGCCGCAAAGTCCAGGAAGACCGGCCACGTACGGCTTTGAGGAGTCGGATTCGTGGACATCAGATACCGCCTTCGACCGGAAGCAATAGTTAATAAATACCAGTCTAGGTTAGGGTTTAGACTGGGGGGTTTTTATTGTATTGTCTAGCCATCGCTACAATTCGCATCTACGAGACGTGTAGGACTACCGCCTTGTTAGATCCACAGTGGAACCCCAACTTTTTCATCTAGATCGTGTGCTCAGTTTATTATCCGCAATTTCAGTTGCAATTCACCTTTGTTCTTGCCGGTTCTTCGGTTGCTTGCAGGAACTCGAACCTCGTTGTTCAGGTTGATCGTGCCTACGGCAAGGTCAATAACCATCGGAGATTGGTTTAGCGATTGTCGAGGCGTATCGTCGGGTACGGTATAGCCGGATCGTCAAGGTCAAAATCCACCAAATCGATAATTATCCCCACTCTCATTGAAAGATCGGGCCGCCGTCACATCAAGTGGTATCAGTTTTCAGGTTCATCGGTGAGAGATTTACAGTTTTAGTAGATTAGTTATTTTCTGTCCCATAAACCCACAAAAAAAAGCCAAAAAAAAATTTAAATTAGTTCATCCATCACACCTACCTTTTTAGCCTTTAGCAGTTTTTGCATCCAGTATTTGCATCGTTGAATTTTTGGTTACATTCATCCTAGAATTAGTGCTGGTTTAGATTGGTTAGGGTGTAAAATTATCTACTAGATCAATCTGTTTTTGTCCACGCACATAATCCCTTCCGCTCGTTCATGATCATAAAAAAAAATATTGCGATCGATTGTTTCCGATTTTTATTACCTCCGGACGCCTGTGTTTTTCTTTGCTATATTTTTATCAGTCGATGATTTGATCGCACAAAATCACCGTCGCACAGCAGCAGCTTACGGCCAGACAGACAATCATCTGTGTCTGACACCGTACGTCCGCCCATCCATCCACGCGCTTGCTTTGCTAGAGCCCGCCAGCGCCGCTTCACCACACGCACCACGCCAGACATCCAAATCTCTTTGTCTGCCTCCACACGCGCCACAACCAACACTCTCCACCAGCAGCCTACTGTTTCTGTGCATTAGTACTACTAGTTTTAGGTAATCTCAACACCAGTGCACGTATAGCTAGCTCTCGTAGCACCTTTGTCCAGTAGCCTTGCTTTGTGTCCCTGACGTCTGCTAGCAACCGGCCTCAAAAAAAAGAGAAAAAAAAAGAGTGAAAAAAATCAAAAGAAAAGTTAAAAGAAAAAGTTACAAAAAAATCAGGCCGGCTAGCATCTGTTTTGGGCTGATATTTTCTTTTCTGGACATTATTTTACTGCTACGGTGTTCATCGCCGCGTCATTTGTCATCTGCTTTCGAGCTTTATTATACACGGCATTTATACCTCACTTATATCTAGCTACTTAGAGCTATCATATTTTTCATCGGTTTCCACTCCCTTGTTTCAGTATCTAGGCTTAGATTGTTTTATTTCTTACTAGTCGACTGCCAGCACTAGTTAGGAGTTTGAGCAATTATTCAGCTTGCATTACTTTTTGCTTAATTGTGCCACATATTGTGAGTTGAGGAAACCTTCACCAAGCTCCACTTCCTATATCGTATCTTGTTCGGTCCCTTGGTACTCGCTATATCAATCTTTTGATCACTTTTGACATCGCCAACGGCCGACAACCACTGCAGGACGGTAAGAACTGGTAAGAGCTTGGTAATTGCTCGAGAGTTGAGAGACATTTTCCACCGCCTCACTATAGTTACTGTAGGAGCAATATACTTGTGATTTTGTTCTTGTTCCGTCCTAACCATGGCAGGTGACGAAGACAACATGAAAGCCACGGTGGCACGCCTTGAGGAGGATGTGCATGCATACACCGAGCGGTTCACATCGTTCGAGGGCGCACTTGATAAGCGTCTCAAGTCGATCGAGGATAGCAATGAGACGTTCACCCAAACACTTGCATCTATTATGAAACGTCTTGATGCCCAGGATGCCCGTCTAGGTGCCGCCTCCACTTCCGCTCCGCATCTTCCAGCCACCAACACAGGTCTGCAACGAGCTCGTCGGGTACTCCCAGGAGACCCGGGGCACCCTCTTTCATACACCGATGCCGTCGACCAACCCCGTCCTCGCAACGCCAACTCGATAGCCGACGACATCCAAGATGACAACTATGATGGTGATTCTGAGGATCCTGATGCAGTTAATGATAACAATGATCGTGATCATTGTCGACTACGCAATAATCAACAAGGTATGGGACGACACCAGCGTCCTCAGGTACGTGGCCATGACGATTCTTTGGGTAGAATTAAATTTGTCATGCCTCCTTTTGATGGGAAATATGATCCAGATGTTTATCTTGACTGGGAATTACTAGTTGATCAAAAATTTGCTTGCCATGATTTTCCTGATGATAAAAGAGTTAGGGCTGCAACTAGTGAGTTTAGTGCTTTTGCTTCTGTTTGGTGGAGAGCACATTGTCGTAAACATCCTAATAATATTCCTGCCACTTGGGAAGCTTTGAAATTAGTAATGCATCACCATTTTGTTCCTGGATATTATGAACGTGACTTGCTAAATAAACTACAACGCTTGAACCAAGGATCTAAATCTGTGGAAGACTATTATCAAGAATTGCAAATGGGCATGTTACGTTGTGGTTTAGTTGAGACTGAGGAAGCCTCTATGGCTAGGTTCTTGGGTGGATTGAATAGAGAAATTTATGACATACTTGCCTATAAGGATTATCATTCAATGACCCGTTTATTCCATCTTGCTATACATGCTGAACATGAAGTGCAGGGTCGTTCCAGACTGCGTCCTAATTTTTCTGCAGGTCGTACTTCCACATGGGCGTCGCGCACCCCTGCTGCCCCGCCCACTCGCACCTCTACAACAGCACCTGCAACCTCTCGACTGGGGCCTTCTTCATCAACTTCTGCATCACACACTTCGGCACCACTGAAAAGTACTACACAAATTCCAACAAAAAGTTCGTCGTCATCGTCCGCTTCCTCCAAAAGAACAAAGGATATCCAATGCCACACTTGCAAGGGATTTGGCCATGTCATGAAGGAGTGCCCTAATAAGCGTGTATTGATCATTCGTGAAGACGGCGAGTACGACTCCGCCAGCGATTTTGATGAAGACACATATGCCTTGCTTGCTACACATGAAGCCGATGACACAAGACCGAAGCAAGAGGAAGAACATGTGACCGCTGACGACGCCGATAAGTACATGAGTCTTATATCACATCGCGTACTTAGTGCTCAGATTGTCAAAGCAAAGAAGGATCAACGTCACAACCTCTTCCACATCAAAGGAGTCGTCAAGGAGCGTTCCGTTCGCATAATCATTGATGGAGGGAGTTGTAACAATTTAGCAAGCATTGACATGATGGAGAAGCTCTCCCTACCTTCGCGACAACATCCACAACCATACTACATTCAATGGTTTAATGATGGTGGAAAGGTAAAGGTAACACGCATGGTGAGAGTTCCTTTTTCTTTAGGTTCATACCATGACACTATTGATTGCGATATTGTGCCTATGCAAGCTTGTTCTATGTTACTAGGAAGGCCATGGCAGTATGATAAACAATGTTTACATGATGATAGAACTAATCAGTACACTCTCACACATAAAGGAAAGAAAATCATTCTACACCCTATGTCTCCTGAGCAAATTTTAAAAGATGATCTTGCTAGGGCTAGTAGAAACACAAATACTGAGCGTACTAAATCTGAAAATCAGAAAGTTATTGATGAGTTAGAACAATTTAATAAGATGCACAAATCTGATCCTATCACATCTAAAGAAATTAAATTGAAAGGTGCTTCTTTCTTAGCTACACGTGCTGAAATTTTTGAGTTAGATGCTCATACTGATGAATGTTATGCTCTTATTTGCAAAGAAGTTTTGTTTTCATTTGAGGATATGCCTTCTTCTTTGCCTCCTGTTGTCGCTAACCTTTTGCAGGAGTATCATGATGTTTTCCCAACGGAAGTACCACCGGGGCTGCCACCTATGAGAGGAATTGAACATCAAATTGACTTGATACCTGGCACTTCATTGCCCAACCGTGCGCCGTACCGGACTAATCCAGAGGAGACTAAGGAGATTCAGCGACAAGTTCAAGAACTACTTGAAAAAGGTTACATTCGTGAATCCCTTAGTCCATGTGATGTACCCATTTTACTTGTTCCAAAAAAAGATGGTACTTCGCGTATGTGTGTTGATTGTAGAGCCATCAATAATATTACAATTCGATATCGTCATCCTATTCCTAGATTAGATGACATGCTTGATGAACTCAGTGGCTCAGTTGTGTTTTCTAAAGTGGACTTGCGTAGTGGCTACCATCAAATTCGTATGAAACTAGGTGATGAATGGAAAACTGCTTTCAAAACTAAATTTGGTTTATATGAGTGGTTAGTTATGCCTTTTGGATTGACTAATGCACCTAGTACTTTCATGAGACTAATGAATGAAATTTTGCGAGATTTTATTGGACGATTTGTGGTAGTATATTTCGATGATATTTTGATTTATAGCAAGTCACTAGAGGAACACTTAGAACATTTGTGTGCTGTTTTTTCTGCTCTGCGTGATGCACGTTTATTTGGTAATATCGAGAAGTGCACTTTTTGCACAGATCGAGTCGCTTTTCTTGGCTATGTTGTGACAGTGCAGGGAATTGAAGTTGATAGAGCCAAGGTTGAAGCGATCCAGAGTTGGCCGACCCCTAACTCAGCCACACAGGTACGAAGTTTTCTCGGACTTGCTGGGTTCTACCGGCGGTTCGTGAAAGATTTCAGTACCATCGCAGCGCCGCTCAATGAGCTCACAAAGAAAAATGTGCCATTTGTTTGGAGCGACGCACAAGAGGAAGCCTTCACTATTCTTAAAGATAAGCTTACACACGCCCCTTTGCTGCAATTACTTGATTTTAATAAGATGTTTGAATTAGAATGTGATGCTAGCGGCATTGGTTTAGGTGGTGTTTTATTGCAAGAAGGAAAACCAGTAGCATACTTTAGTGAAAAGCTCAGTGGGCCTAGTCTGAATTATTCAACATATGATAAAGAACTTTATGCACTAGTTCGGACTTTGGAGACATGGCAACATTATTTATGGCCTAAGGAGTTTGTCATACATTCTGATCATGAATCCCTCAAGCATATTAGAAGTCAAAGCAAACTGAATCGTAGACACGCAAAATGGGTTGAATTTATTGAATCCTTTCCTTATGTTATTAAACACAAGAAAGGGAAGGAGAATGTTATTGCCGATGCCTTATCTAGACGCTATACTATGTTATCACAACTTGACTTCAAAATTTTTGGACTTGAAACTATAAAAGAGCAATACGCTAATGATGTTGACTTTAAAGATATATTGCTCAATTGCAGAGAGGGTAGAACTTGGAACAAGTTCGTCATTAATGACGGATTTGTTTTTCGCGCTAACAAGCTATGCATTCCAGGTAGCTCTATTCGTCTTTTGTTGTTACAGGAGTCGCATGGAGGAGGACTTATGGGACATTTTGGCGTCAAGAAGACAGAAGCCATCCTTGCTAGTCATTTCTTTTGGCCAAAAATGAGAAGGGATGTGGAGAGATATGTTGCACGCTGCACGACATGCCAAAAAGCTAAGTCACGCTTGAACCCACATGGTTTATATATGCCTCTTCCTGTTCCTAGCACTCCTTGGGAAGATATATCTATGGACTTTGTATTAGGACTGCCTAGAACACGACGGGGGAGGGATAGTATATTTGTTGTTGTCGATAGATTCTCTAAGATGGCACATTTTATACCTTGTCATAAAAGTGACGATGCTACTCACATTGCTGATTTATTCTTCAGAGAAGTAGTTCGTTTACATGGTGTGCCAAATACAATTGTTTCTGATCGTGACACAAAATTTCTTAGCCACTTTTGGAGGGTGTTGTGGACAAAATTGGGGGCTAAGCTTTTATTTAGCACTACATGTCATCCTCAAACAGATGGTCAAACTGAAGTGGTTAATCGAACATTGTCTATTATGCTTAGGGCTGTTTTGAAAAAGAATTTAAAAATGTGGGAAGAATGTTTACCTCATGTAGAGTTTGCTTATAATCGTTCAGTTCATTCTACCACAAAGTTATGCCCTTTTGAGATTGTTTATGGATTTATACCTCGTGTGCCTATTGATTTATTACCCATTCCATCTTCGGAGAAGGTAAACCTTGATGCTAAAGAACGTGCTGAGCTCGTATTGAAAATGCATGAGATGACTAACAAAATATTGAACGCATGAATGCCAAGTATAAACTTGCTGGTAGTCAGGGTAGGAAAAGTCTTGTGTTTGAACTAGGTGATTTAGTATGGTTACATTTGCGAAAAGACCGTTTCCCTGATTTACGAAAGTCAAAATTAATGCCTCGTGCAGATGGACCTTTTAAGGTGATAGAAAAAATTAATGAGAATACGTATAAGCTTGATCTGCCTGCAGAATTTCGGGTTAGTCCCACATTTAATGTTGCAGACTTAAAACCTTATTTGGGAGAGCATGAAGAGGTACCGTCGAGGGCGACCTCGATTCAAGAAGGGGGGGATGATGAGGACATCTCTTTTATTGTTACACCCGCCGCGACTCCTACATCAGTTATTCCACCTGGTCCTATTACTAGAGCGCGAG
The DNA here is from genome assembly GCF_018294505.1 of Triticum aestivum. Classification (NCBI taxonomy): domain Eukaryota; kingdom Viridiplantae; phylum Streptophyta; class Magnoliopsida; order Poales; family Poaceae; genus Triticum; species Triticum aestivum. Next base: position 33,719,950 of record NC_057809.1, read on the forward strand.
CGAGACAAATAAATGGCCAGGTACTATTGCTCCTTTGTACATATGATTTAGCTAACGAGAATATGATATTACACTCATGTTCTGATTTAATTGTACTCAGAAATCAAGGGATCAAACAATCAATTGAAGGGAAGCCTTTAAACCAAATGGAACAACACTCTTTGCATGCATGCTCTCAACCGTCCTTGCATGCATGCATACACCGAACCATGCAATCCATCCATCATTTGGACGTGTATAAGGAGCAAGGGCTGAAGGACCAAAAGACTTTGGATTAATAGGCCCAACATCACCACGTGGGTGGGCCACTAAAGCTTTCGGCCACGCCACCAGGTGGCTGCCGCAAAGTCCAGGAAGACCGGCCACGTACGGCTTTGAGGAGTCGGATTTGTGGACATCAGATACCGCCTTCGACCAGAAGCAATAGTTAATAAATACCAGTCTAGGTTAGGGTTTAGACTGGGGGTTTTTTATTGTATTGTCTAGCCATCGCTACAATTCGCATCTACGAGACGTGTAGGACTACCGCCTTGTCAAATCCACAGTGGAACCCCAACTTTTTCATCTAGTTCGTGTGCTCAGTTTATTATCCGCAATTTCAGTTGCAATTCACCTTTGTTCTTGCCGGTTCTTCGGTTGCTTGCAGGAACTCGAACCTCGTTGTTCAGGTTGATCGTGCCTACGGCAAGGTCAATAACCATCGGAGATTGGTTTAGCGATTGTCGAGGCGTATCGTCGGGTACGGTATAGCCGGATCGTCAAGGTCAAAATCCACCAAATCGATAATTATCCCCACTCTCATCGAAAGATCGGGCCGCCGTCACATCACATTTACATCAAGTGACCCAGATAACCACTGCTCGGTTAAAAGTTGAATATAATTTATACTAAACCTTTGTACTTATGATTACATTTTTAATGCGTATAATTTTCTTAGTTGACATAATTATACATGCAACATTATTGCTAAGTACTCACTATGTTTTTATTTACTCTCTACATTAGCTTTGTCACTGGCCAAACTTTATAGAGTTTGACAATAGAAAATAATATGAACATTTAAAATAACATATATATATATATATATGTATGTATGTATGTATGTATGTATGTATGTATGTATGTATGTATGTATGGATGATGTGAACATATATTCAATGATTAATCCAATGCTATTAATTTGTCATTTTCAACATTATTAAATTTTTTAGAAACTTCGTCAAAGTTTACAAAGTTTGACTCAAGATAAAGCTAATATGCAAAATAAATAAATAAACAAAGGGAGTAATAGTTATAGTCATCCTTTTTTATACAATTATTATGTGTATCATTGTAAAATACATGTGCTAAACTTAAACAGTTTCGTAATAAAAGCCTTCTTGAGTTATTTTGACTTTAAATTATTGTGTAACACAAACCTTCAAGAATAATTTTGACAAATGTATAAACTACATAGTACGAATTGTGTGTGTGTGTGTGACCACATCTTTAAATGTCATGGTACACATCTCTAAAGCATACCATCAAAAGAGTATCTCAATAGTAGTTTCTAGTGTATGATAAACTAAGCATATTTATAGAAAATTTCTAAATTATAAGTTGAACTGTTGGCATTAATTCATATTTCATGGTGAAATGTGTCTTGTAAATTACTAGGGTTTCAGGAATAAAGTTGAATGTATCCATGCTATGTACTTTCTATTGAAATAACATCACTTGTAATAAATCACCTCACACATAATAATGTTGTGGATTTTACTATTTCTCTGGACATCCAACTTGATTATGTGTCACTAGTAGAAAAACGGCCTAATGTTAAGCACATTAGTACCGGTTTGAATTTGAGCCGGCACTAATGTATCCATTAGTGCCGGTTCGAATGGCTAGACGGGCGGAGATAATTAATACCGGTTCGTGGCGAACCTTTAGTACCGATTCGTGCCACGAACCGGTACTAAAGAGGCTGTGGCACGCCGTGGTCTGGCTGGGGCCCCACCAGCACCTTTAGTACCGGTTCATACCACAAACCAGTACTAAAGGTTTTTAGTTGCAGCGGTATTTTAGTCCCACCTCGCTCGGCTAACGGGGTTTTTACCACCTTAAATATGTTACTTCTCAAACTATCACAACCACTTGGTCTTCATTGAACTTTATGTGTAGAATTTGTGACCACAATATGAGTTCTCTCCGGTTCCTAAACCGGTGAGGACTCATATTGTCAATTCAGATTATACACAAAAAGATCTAAACTGGTGAGGACTCATATTGTCAATTCAGATTGTACACAAAAAGATCAGCGATGATCAATGTATTTTTTATGTATTTCTCTATAAAGAAATATAAGAGCATTTAGATAGGTTTCAAAGCCACGTCGTCAACTTTCAACCCTTTTTGACATAATTTGATATTTTTGATTCAATTACTGATTTGTTTTGAGCTAAATGGCCCTGGAATTGAAAAGCACTACAACTGAACTCTGAAAAGGTTGAAACTTGGCGTGGTATCATCATTTCACCCACATGGCATGTGCAAAAAAGTAGAGATGGTTACAGCAAAAACTGGATGCACTTCGCGTACAAACTGGACACTCTCTTTCGAAGTATCAGGGTTTCAGACGAAAACTCATCTATTACAAAGGCACTTCATTATTTGAAACATATTACAACTCCGGACTTTTTGTGCGTTCATTATGCACCATTCAAAGCCACGCCGTCAACTTTCAACCCCTTTTGACATAATTTGATATTTTTGATGCATATACTGATTTGTTTTGAGCTAAATGACCCTGGAATTGAAAAGCACTACAACTGAACTCTGAAAAGGTTGAAACTTGGCATGATATCATCATTTCACCAACATGGCATGTGCAAAAAAGTAGAGATGGTTACGGCAATAACTGGATGCACTTTGTGTACAAACTGGACACTCTCTTTCGAAGTATCAGGGTTTCGTATGAAAACTCAACTGTTACACCGGCTATTCAAAATTTTAATAACTTGTTACAACTCCGGACTTTTTGTGCATTCATTAGGCTAGTCATAGTGGGAGTAACTTAGCTAATAACATAACACATCCCGAGACAAGTTTGCTTATGTGGCACCTAGTTAATGAGGAGAGAGGTGTTTGGAGTAACATATTATGTTACCATCACATAGCGCTTCCCAAGAAATGTTGAGTCTATAAGGTAATAAATGCAACCATATATGATACTACTTCTATGACACTTTGCACTATGAAAGTAGTAACATAGACTAGTGTCATATGTATGACACTAGTCTAAGTTACTCCCCACTATGACCAGCCTTATGCACCATTCAAAGCCACACCGTCAACTTTCAACCCTTTCTGACATAATTTGATATTTTTTATGCATTTACTGATTTGTTTTGAGCTAAATGACCCTGGAATTGAAAAACACTACAACTGAACTCTGAAAAGGTTGAAACTTGGCATGATATCATCATTTCACCAACATGGCATGTGAAAAAAGTAGAGATGGTTACGGCAATAACTGGATGCACTTTGTGTACAAACTGGACACTCTCTTTCGAAGTATCAGGGTTTCGTATGAAAACTCAACTGTTACACCGACTATTTAAAATTTTAATAACTTATTACAACTCTGGACTTTTTGTGCATTCATTATGCACCATTCAAAGCCACGCCGTCAACTTTCAACCCTTTCTGACATAATTTGATATTTTTTATGCATTTACTGACTTGTTTTGAGCTAAATGACCCTGGAATTGAAAAACACTACAACCGAACTCTGAAAAGGTTGAAACTTGGCATGGTATCATCATTTCACCCACATGGCATGTGCAAAAAAGTAGAGATGGTTATGACAAAAACTGGATGCACTTCGTGTACAAACTGGACATTCTCTTTTGAAGTATTTGGGTTTCGGACGAAAACTCATCTGTTACACCGGCTATTCAAAATTTTAATAACTTATTACAACTTCGGACTTTTTGTGCGTTCATTATGCACCATTCAAAGCCACGTTGTCAACTTTCAACCCTTTCTGACATAATTTGATATTTTTGATGCATTTACTGATTTGTTTTGAGCTAAATGACCCTGGAATTGAAAAGCACTACAACTGAACTCTGAAAAGGTTGGAACTTGGCATGGTATCATCATTTCACCCCACATGGTATGTGCAAAAAAGTAAAGATGGTTATGGCAAAAACTGGATGCACTTCATGTACAAAGTGGACACTCTCTTTCGAAGTATCAGGGTTTTGGACGAAAACTCATCTGTTACACCGGCTATTCAAAATTTTAATAACTTATTACAACTCCGGACTTTTTGTGCGTTCATTATACACCATTCAAAGCCACGTCGTCAACTATCAACTCTTTCTGACATAATTTAATATCTTTGATGCATTTACTGATTTGTTTTGAGCTAAATGACCCTGGAATTGAAAAGCACTACAACTGAACTCTGAAAAGGTTGAAACTTGGCATGGTATCATCATTTCACCCACATGGCATGTGCAAATAAGTAGAGATGGTTACGGCAAAAACTGGATGCACTTCGTGTAGAAACTGTACACTCTCTTTCGAAGTATTAGGGTTTCGGACGAAAACTCATCTGTTACACCGGCTATTCAAAATTTTAATAACTTATTACAACTCCGGACTTTTTGTGCGTTCATTATGCACCATTCAAAGCCACGTCGTCAACTTTCAACCCTTTCTGACATAATTTGATATTTTTGATGCATTTACTGATTTGTTTTGAGCTAAATGACCCTGGAATTGAAAAGCACTACAACTGAACTCTGAAAAGGTTGAAACTTGGCATGATATCATCATTTCACCCACATGGCATGTGCAAAATAGTAGAGATGGTTATGGCAAAAACTAGATGCACTTCGTGTACAAACTGGACACTCTCTTTCGAAGTATCAGGGTTTCAGACAAAAACTCATCTATTACACCGGCTACTCAAAGCCACGTCATCAACTTTCAACCCTTTCTGACATAAATAAAGCAAAAAAAACTATATAAAAAACTACTCAGAAATAAATAGAAGAAAATAAGTAAAGCAGAAAAGAAAAAACTATATAAAAAACTACTCATAAATAAATAGAAGAAAATAAATAAAGCACAAAAGAAAAAATATATAAAAAACTACTCAGAAATAAATAGAAGAAAATAAATAAAGAAGAAAAGAAAAAACTATATAAAAACTACTCAGAAATAAATAGAAGAAAATAAATAAAGCAGAAAAGAAAAAAATTGTATAAAAAATTGTTGAGACGCTGTCTTGTGGGCCTGCTGGGCCTCGGGCATGGAAATTCAGGTCCACAAAGGCCAGCGGGCTCACAAGGCAGCGCGCCATAGTTAGGCCCAGAAGCCTGCTTTATAGAGGAGCTCGAAGGAGCAGCCGCGGCTGAGTTTATAAACCAGTGCGGCTGCCCTTCGCCCGGCGAGGTAGGACTAAACTTTCTGCACCATGGGATGGGAGCGCACCCACTTTGGTACGGTTCATAGCTCCAACCGGTACTAAGGGGGGGGGGGTCTTTAGTACCGGTTGCAGCCACGACCTGGTACTAAAGGCCTGCCCTTCCCGCCGCTTGGCCTAGCCAAAACAAGCCTTTAGCACCGGTTGATGGCTCCAACCGGTACTAATGGCCTCTCCTATACATACAACATTTACGAAAATTTCAGTTGGTTTCAGTTATCTGATTCTTCGCGCCCCATCGCCGAGCCCGTCGCCGCCCCCATCGCCGAGCCCGTCGCCGCCCCC